>NW_013549839.1:10988-31062 GCF_000499425.1 Eimeria acervulina
ATATATATATATATATATATATTCATATGTATATAATATATATGATAGGATGGGTATTGATATTATCTGTTTTATTCGGGCTTAGCAGCTGGACGCAGAAAATGTGCACGTAAACGACACGTCCTGAGTTTACTTCACTTCTTTTTCAGAAGGATTTAATAGTGTTTATTTATTTTTCTGTCCTTTGATTTTCATTTAATTTATGCCAATATCCATACATTTATTGCCTACCTGCGGGAGTTGCGCTTCGTACAGCTGTGCATCGAGCGATCCTCTCTTTCTGTGTTGTTTTCTGATATGTTCCCAAGTTTGAATTAAACAAAGTTGAATATTAGAAGAAAGGGTTTTTTCAAAATGTTCCTCTGCTGAGAAAGATTCCTCCTGAAGCCACTCCAGCATTTCTATTTCTTCTTCCGGTCCTAGACGAGGCAATCTGCTCTCCAGTAAATCAGCGGAAACCTCGCGCGAAAAAGCATTTTGCTTCAATATTTTGATTAATTCAGTTGCGGTAGGCTCCATTATTATAATGTGTGATGCAATAAGCAACAAAAACCATAAAATAAGATGTGCAGGCGGCCTTCCTTGTGATTTGCACGTTTCAATTAACGACCTGCCTATACACCCCAACGCTTAACCTTCATTTCGTTGCGGAATCATCTTCATTTGTTTTTCTCCAATTAACTAAATCTATAAAGAGCCTTTTGCAGCTTTCTGTTTATTGTAATTCGTGCGCAGAGGAGCCGCTTTATCGTTTTGTTGCTCTTTATTTCTTCTGTCTACAGTTCAACTCCACATTTCTAACGAATTACCTTATTTAGAAAACAAAAAGGTTTACTTCCAAACCTTTACAATAATCAAGCATAAGTGCAGGTTTAAAAAAAAACAGATTTAATATTCGCTGCTTCCTCTGTCCTACACTGCCAAGAGCAGCAGTATATCCCCGTCTTTAATCATTTTCTTTAATTATTTAAATTCACACCATCAGACTAAACTGAGAACGCCCAGACGACCACGAGACGTTCGCTCGAGGAGGCAGCTCAAACAGCCGCAGCCGCGCAATAATCTTTAACAGCTGCAGCAGCTCCTGCCTCTGCTGGCGCTCTCTGTCTCCCCTGTCTAAGCCGGAGGGCCCCCGAGGGGCCCCCATAGGAAGCTCCTTAGGGGGCTTAGCAGCCCCGATGGAGGCCTTTCCTGGAAGCACTTGCATGCAAGCAAAAGGGGGGTCTACGCCGCGTTGTGTTCTGTCTAACAACTGCTTTTGACTTAGACTGGAGAGCAGTCGCTTTATTGCTGTTTGCAGCACCGTCCTTTCTTCTTGCGAGAAGCAATCTGAAAACAAGGAGACAAACAAGCATAAGCTGTTCAATTGAAATAACGAGAAGAACATAAACAGCACAAAAAGAGAAACAACAGCTGCATGCATTGAGCTGTACATACACCTCAACCCCCAACGTCTCACCCCTCAAGTTGCAGGCCCGCCGCATCACTGAAGAAAACCATCGAGTCCCCAAAGTCCCAGACCGCAGCGTCTGAGGCAACAATATCAGCAGCAGCAGGTGCAGCAGCAGCAGTAGCAGGTGCAGCAGCAGCAGCAGCAAGAGCAGATGCAGCAGCAACAGGTGCAGCAGCTCAGGCAGCAGCACAGACGGAGCAACGTCGGCCTCACAGGTGGCTCTAGCAGCACGCGGCGATGCAGCAGCAGCAACCAATGCAGCAGCAGAAGCAGCAGCAGCAGCAAAGTAGCTGCCCTTATGATATGCAGAATTGCAGCTACAGCAGCAATCGCAAGGGTTTAGGGATTAGGGTTTAGGGTTTACCGCGGCAACAACGTGCATCACGTCTGCTGGTTCAAGTTGTGCTGCTTTTGCTGCTGCTGCCTGCAGCACATGAGCCTGTGCAGCAGCAGCAAGCTGCAGCAAGCGCTCGAGCGTTTGTCTCTCTTCTTGCCCCCCTGCTGCTGCTTCTCCTGCTCCTGCTGCCGTTGCTGCTGTTTCTGCTGCTGCTGCTGCTGCTAGGGCAGCTCTTATATTATCAATTGCAGCAAAACTCAACTCTATGGAGGCCCCCTTCATTGCATGCAGCGGCGAACGAAGCACCGCACGAAGACACAACTGGCATAGAGCAAACCAATCCAACGCAGCAGACTCTCTGCTGTTGCTGCTGCTGCTGCTGCTGTTGCTGCTGCTGCTGCTGCTGTTGTTGTTGTTGCTGCTGCTGCTGCTGCTGTTGGTGATGCTGCTGCAGCTGTTGTTGTTGTTGCTGCTGCTGCTGCTGCTGTTGCTGCTGCTGGTATTTGTCTCTCCGGAAGCCAGCAGCAGCACCAGCTGCGAGCAGACGAAAGCAGCATTTAACTCTTCTTCTCCTTCATTAGCAGACATCATCAGGGGCCCCGCACACTGCAGCAGAACCTCCAGGGGGGCCCTCGCTTGCTGCAGTTGGGCGTTAGGGGGCCCCCTTGAGCTTAGCAGCAACTCTAAAACAGCAAACGGCTTGCTAGAAACAACAGGAAAGAGCGACGCAGCACCAGCAGCAGCAGCTCCTGCTGCTGCAGTACTCGCGGATTCTGCTGCTGCAGTACTTGCTGCTGCTTCTCCTGCTGCTCTGGCTCCTGTTCTTGATGCTCCTTCTGCTGCTGCTGCTGCTGCTGCTGCTGTCAGGGCTTGAACGCACTCAGGTATGATGGGTAGCAGCGCTTGGCTCTGCAGCACAGTCAATTTGCTGCTGTCTTCACTTAGATGGATGAAGGGTTGCAGCAGCAGCAGCAGCAGCAAACGCGTTTGCGAGGAGAGTGCAGCAAAAGGAAGGTCCTGCGGTGCTGTTCCTGCCGCTGCTGCTGATCCTGCTGCTGCTGCTTCTGATGCTGCTGCTGCTGCTGCTGATCCTGCTGCTGCTGCTGTTGCAGCAGGTGCTGCGGAGTCGGCGAGTTCCTGCAGCAGCGCAGCAGCAAGGTTATGTGCTGGCTGCTGCATGCATGCATTTGCTTGAACGTAAGCAGAAGCAGCAGATACAGCAGAAATCAGAGGGTCTCCTTGAATGTAAATAAGGGCTCCGCGGTGTATATACAGCTTCTGCAGCAAACGCTTCCAGGGGCCCCTGCTGCTATACATCTTCCTTGCATGCATATCCTTGAGACGTGCAGCAGTAGCTTCAACTTCTGCTGCTTCTCTGCGTGAAACAGCTGCCTGCTGCCCCAATGTAGCCATAGAAGAGAAGCTACTAGTTGCAGACAAGCAGCACCAAGGGTCCCTTCTGCTGCTGCTGTTGCTGCTGCTGTTGCTGCTGCTCAGCAGCAGCAACAAATGAACCAGGGGCCCTCCTAGTGCTGCTGGGGGCCCCTCAATCACGGGGGCCCCCCAGGGGCCCCCAAAGGCCTTACAACCCCTAGGGGGCCCCCCATTGGGGGCCCCCAGGGGGCACCTATCTGAATAAAGAGTTAAAGTCTTCTTAATTTGTATAAAAGGCGAGGAAGGAAGAGGAAAAGAAGAGGGCCCCACGAAGGAGGGGCCCCCTCTTAGTATTTGTTTGTTTAGGAGATTCATTTATCATTGTGTTTTGTTTGTTTTTGTTTTAATTTTAGTTTTTATTATCTGTCTTTTTTTATTTTCTGACTTTGTTTGATTGAGAAGGAGAGAGAGGGAGAGAAGAGTAAGATGGTCAAATTAAATTAAACATAAAGAGCTCGAAGAGAAAGAAAGAAGGAAACGAACAAGAAATAAATAAATAAACCAATAAATAAACTAATAAACAAATAAATTTATTTATTTATTTGTTTATTTATTTATTTTTACAGACAAATAAAGAGTAAACAAACTGTACAAAAAAAAGAGAAGATTGAGTGAGAGGGCCGCAGTGCAGCCCTCACATTCTTTGCCTTTTTCCTAATTCTTAGCTTCAAACAAAGAAAAAAACTAAATAAATAAATATTAAAAACCTTAAAATATATATATTAATATATATAGTACAATATTAATATATTTATTTAACTAAATGCAGCAGAAGAATTATTGAGGGGCCCCCCTATTGCTGTAAAAAGCCCCGGTTGTATGCAGGCGTGGGGCTTATATACATCTCCTCAGAATATTTGTTTGTATTTTTCTTTGTTTTTCTTTTGTTTTTCTATTTGTTTGTGTTATTATTAATTAATTAATTAATTATCTGCGTCTTTTGCTGTGATATGCAGCGGTAGTTGTACGAGAAGAAAAGAAGAAAGTCAGACAGTAGAGAGCAGCAAGAGAGAAGAAAGAGCTTGGGGTGTATATATATATATATATATATATTTGTTTGTTTTATTGAAATCATTTATATTATTAATTACTCACTTTTAAGAGCATTCTCCTCCAACAGCCATTGAGACAGTACTAAAACCTCTCTATCTTCTTTTGTTTCTTCTTTCTTCTTTCTTCTTCTCTTTATTTTATTTTATTCTTATTTAGCGTTAGAAGGATGGAAGACGCAGAGGGATTTACAGCAGTGCGGCGCAGGCGAAGAGGCCCGAAAAAAGCAGCAGCCGCTGCAGCAGCAGCGCCAACAGCAGCAGCAGCAGCAGCAACAGGAGCAGGGCCTTATGCTGTTGGAGATGGGGGCGATGAAGAGAAATTTGAACACATCGATGCAGATGCTGAAGGGTTACTGAAGCGGCTGCCGCCAGAAGCAGCAGCAGCAGCAGAAGCAGCAGATGCAGCAGCAGCAGCAGATGCAGCAGCAGGCATGGAGGAGGAAGCGAGCGATAATGGAGACGAAATGGAGGAAGAAGCTGACGCAGCAGCAGCAGCAGCAACAGGAACAGCAGCAGCAGCAGCAGGAGGCGCCCCCCAGCGGCCTAAAGGGCCCAGGAGGAAGCAGCAGCAGCAGCAGCAGCAGCAAAAGCAAGATAAAGATGAAGCCTTTATTAGGAGATTGCCTGTACCTCAGCATCGTTATACTCCTTTGAAACAGCAATGGGTGGAGCTTATTAAACCCTTAGTCATGCACATGCGGCTGCAAGTAAACCATAAACCCTAAACCCTAAACCCTAAACCCTAAATGTAATGTATACGGCCTTGCTGCTCTCATAGCAGCAACAGGAAACCCTGAACCCTAATCGCATTCTGCTAGGCTATGCTGCGGTTGTAGCAGCAGAAGGAAATATATAAATATATACATGTTTATATATATATAATATATTATAAAAGGTATATATATCATTATATGTTAGTTTGTCGTTTTCTTGCTCATTAATTTATGTGCACATTTGTCTATTTTATTTATTTTATTTATATTATTTATTTTATTTATATTATTTATTTATTTTATTTATAGCTGATATATATATATATATATGCATCCACTTAGTGGCTGAGCATTATTTATTTATATATTTTTGTTTATTTTCTTTGTTTTATTTTATTTTTTTAATTTTATTTTAATGTATTTTAATTTATTTGCTGTAGGTGCGGATGAACTTAAAGCGGCGATGCGTGGAGCTGCGTGCAGCGCCTCCTCCAGCAGCAGCAGCAGGAGGAGGTGCAGCAGCAGGTGCAGCAGCAACAGCAGCAGCAGTATATATGCAGCAAGGAGAAGACAATGTACGTTTAGGAAAGGGTGCAGATTATATAAGAGCTTTCTTATTAGGGTTTGAACAGAGAGATTGTTTAGCTTTACTTCGTTTAGAAGATATATATTTAGAGTCTTTTGAAGTGCAAGACGTGAAACGGCTTAACGGAGCCCACCTCTCGAGGTAAATATTAAACAACAAATAAAATTATATATTATTTGTCTTTTTATTTTCTTGCTAATATTCTTTTCATCGCTTTGTTGCTGTTGGTCTTGAGCTGTCTTTGTCTTGTTTGCTTTTAGTGCTCTGCTCTCTGCTTTTTGCGTTGGTGCCGCCGTTCTTGCTGCTGCTGCTGTTGCTGCTGTTGCTGTTGCTGCTGCTGCTTTACTGTCATTGCTGCTGCTGCTGCTGTTCTTGCTGCTGCTGCTGTTGGTGGCGTTGTTTAAATTCTTTTCTCTGCTTTGTTATTTTGATTGTTTTGTTATTTTTATTTATTTTGTTTTTGTTTGATTTTTTGTTTTTGTTTGATTTTTTTGTTTTTGTTTGTGAGGGTGATTCTGATGTCTCACTGTCTGTGTATGGATTTAGCATTCATCTATTTATTTATTTGTTTTTCTATTTACTTGTTTATTTATTTGTTTATTTTATTAATGATTATGAGTTTATCATGTATTCGCATTGCCTGCGTGTGGATTATATAAAAGAAATATAAATATAAACTAAGTATAAAATTAAATAAAATATAAATATTCATAAGAATATAAGTATATTAGCATTATATATTAAAGCATTTATATATTTATATTTATATAATCATACATATACATTGATGCATTAATATGTATATATATTTATTTCTACAACTTGTCTTTATATCATTTACCTTATCTGTGTCTTGAATTATACATATATATATATATATATATATTAATGCATAATATAATAATTATATGTAATTGAATATCTTAATTGTTTCTGTTTTTCAGGTGTATAGGCAGGTTGAGTGGTCGTAATGGTGCAACACGTTTTGCAATAGAAAATGCAACACGAACACGAGTAATAATAGCAGGCCGACGTATTCATATTTTGGGTTCTTTTGATTGTATTCGTCTTGCAAGACATTCAATTTGTTCTCTTATTCTTGGGAAGCCCCAAGGAAAGGTGTATGGACATCTTCGAACTGTTGCAAAAAGGCTTAGTCAACGCATGTAATATGTGTGATTAATCTGCATATTTTAATATCATTCAACACTTCTTTTCCTTTATTATTAATATTATATATAAATATATATATATATATGTGGATGCAACAAATAAATTACTACGATTATTACCATTTGCGAGAGGGTTTAGGGTCTAGGGTTTAGGGTTTACAAGGACTTTTAATTCGGGGTTTTGATTTTAGGGTTTAGGTTTTAGGGTTTAGGGTTTAAGTTGACGCAGGAAGGGATGATGTTCTTGGGCGTAGGCTTCAGGCAGAGCATAGGGTTTAGGGTTTAGGGTTTTAGGTTAAGGTTTTATGATTTAGGTCTTAGGGTTAGGGTGTATGGGGGGGATAGGGTTTTAGTGTTTACGGATCTAGGGTTTAGGGTTTAGGGTTTACTTGGGGCCCAGGAAGGCTACGCAGAGATGCGTTCATCTCTAGGCCTGAACGTTTAAATAAATTGCTCCTGTAGTTATGCATATACCATTCAAAGGAATAATAATAACAATAATGTTTAGGGTTTAGGGTTTAGGGTTTAGGGTTTAGGGTTTAGGGTTCAGCGTCTTATAATGCGCATCCTCCAACTAAATGACGAAGAAGCAAACAAAAATTATAATTCGTTCATATACTCCAAATAAAACGCTCGATGCAACCCTAAACCCTAAAACCCTAAACCGTGGATGCTGAAACATACAACAACAATGAAGATAATAATAATATAATGCATATGTACAACTTTTTTTAAGATCTTAGTATAATTAGAGATCTATGCTGATGTGATGTACAAATAAAAATAATATTAAATGCTATTGCATGCAGCAGTAATAATGCATTATTAACAAACTACACTATAATAACAATACTTTTTTAATTCTACTCTTACTATTAAAAGCTTGAATACATCGATTCGTACAAAACGCTCCTCGGTTCTAACCATATATATATATATAGTACATATATATATATATATATATATGCATGTATATATATACATGTATACATATACATGTATATATATACATTTATATATATACATGTATATATATACATGTATATGCATGCATGGATACATGTGTATATATGCATATGATAATGTAGGTAACGCCAATATGATCAAACGCAAAGCCACAGAGTTATATATTATATATATAAATATATGTATATATATATATATATATATGTATATACATATATATATATATATATACATATATTCCTTTTTGTGGTTGTCTTGTCTGATCTTGACTGCATCTATATGAATCTATTATTATTTAAAACCAAAATGACTATCTACTTTTTTATTTTGTAGCTGTTCTATTTATTTATTTTGCAGTTGTTTCATTTCAATGCCTTGCAGCTGTACTACTAGCGGATGTTTGTCTCCTCTATTACAAATATAACTTATATATAATATATATTATATATATTATATATATTATATAATATATTTGTATGCGGTGTACCCATTAATAAATTTTAATATTGATTTGGTAGTTCTTATAACACCGCCTTTGAGCGTTGTTATAAAGTTTGTTCAGTTGGGGAGAAAAAGTTAATGAATAAACAAATATTATATTATATATTATATATATACATTATATATGCATATATAGTTGTACTGTCTACATGTGCATATAGAATACAATATACATGTTACTGAAGGATCTATAAAGATGTATAAGGATATATAAGGGTTTATAAGGACTTAAAAGGGTTTATGAGTGTTTTATTAGGGTGTATATATATATATATTTATAACGATTTATAAATGTTTAAAGGCATTAATAAGGGTTTACAGGCATATATAAAGGAGTACAGGCATATATAAGGGTTTATAAAGGATATACTTTATAAGGGTTTATAAGGGTTTATGAGGGTTTGTGAGGGTTTATAAGGGTTTAGTTGTATGTCTCCCATTCAGTTTGAGTTGCTGTCTGTGTTTGAGGTTCCTCAAGATGTTCAGGTGTATAGACAGTATTGCGTGGGGTGTCTGTGTTGCTGTAGTAGGTAGGGGTATTAAGAGTTTCACTTCTTTGTCCTGTTCTTCTCAAACTGTTTGTAGATGTAGAGCGGGTCTGCACACCGGAGATAGACATACGCCCACCTAGAGAAGCAGTAGTAGTAGTAGTATCTTCTTCTTGCTGCTGCTGCTGCTGCTGCTGCTGAGAGGAAGTAGAAGCATTTATATCAGGAACTTCAAGCCTTCTATAGAAGGAAGGGTAGCTGTAGCTGTAAGGATAGCTATAGCTGTAGGTGTATGGATAGCTATAGCTGTAGCTGTATGGATAGCTGCTGTAAGTATAGGGATATGAATACAAGGGTCTGCTGTAATAGCTAAAAGGAGCATAGCTGTAGCGAGGGTAGAAAGAATAAGGTGTATAATAAGAGTAAGATGAATAATATCTTGTGTATGGAGAGGCCCAGCCTAACCCTCTATTGGGAGGACGAAGAGGTGTATCTGCATCTTCAGGAGAAAACCACGGGTGAATATCTTCAACTGGTGCTGCAGGTGCAGCAGGAGGAAGCATTTCTGCTAGTGCTTCTGCTGCTGCTTGTCTTAGTGCTGCTGCTGCTGCTGCTGCAGGAGGAAGCGCAGCACTTCCTTCTCCTTCAGCAAGACGTCTGTAGTATCCATGCTTGTGCCCGTGCTTGCCGTAGTATCCCCTAGAATAATAATAAGTGGGGCCCCAGCTGTAGCTGTAGTAAGTGGGGTAAGCAAGAGGCTGCATATACACCGGAGGTGCATAGGTGTAGCTGTACATCGGGTAGCTGTAATAGCTATAAGAAGGATATCCATAGCCGTAATAACCACCGCCATATCCCTTCTTTCCTAGACTTCGAGTTGGTGGGGTGTCTTGACAGTTATCTAGAAGCCCTGATACACCCCTACGAGAGCAGTTTCTCTGTCTTGGGAGTAATCTCGTAATCTCTTCTTCAGTAAATCCTGTTGCAGCCAGTCTGTCGTGCATGCGTACAAGAAAACCTTCAACAGCTTGAGTTGTAGCTACTTGTAAGGAATCTTCTTCTAGTACCCAAGGTCTTTCTTGTGCATCACGCAGCACGGCCCACAGAGTCTCTAAGACAGCTTCCTGTACCATTATCTCTCTAAGGAAGTCGTTTGTAACTCCGCGGAGAGCAGCAACAGGTCCTGCTGCTGCTGCTGCTGCTGCTGAGGCTGTTGTAGGCCTAGACCCCATTGTAGATGCCTCCATATCTGCTGCTGATGTGATTACGCTCCCAGTAAGGCGATCGCGTACACGACCGACAATGTTTCTGACAGCTTCTGCTGCAGTGTCTACTGTCTCCCATCCAGGCATTACAAGAGAAGTACGGAACATGTTTTGAATCTCTTGCATTATTGCTTCAAGTGCTGCCTCTGGCATAGTAACAGGCTGCGGCTGCTGCTGCTGCTGCTGAGGCGGCTGAGGCTGCTGCTGGGGAGTCTCGGGTGTCATAGGGGTTGGAGAGGCAGCCTCCATCATGCGGACACCAGTGCTGCTGCCGCTGGTGCTGCCCATCTCCTCTACAGAGACTTCAGCATCAATGGGGGTCTCCTCAGTCCACTCCATTGTAGGGGTTGCTGTACCCTCAAGAACAGTCGGCAAGGCAAGGCTGCCTCCCGCTGCTGCCAGGGCCAAAACCCCGGCAAGAGCTGCCGCTCGCGTCATTTTCGTGGTGGTGCTGCTGCTGCGGTTGCTGCTGCTGGTACTAAGGGGGGGGTGGGTATGTCTTTGTGTTGGGTTGTTGGTGGGGAGGTGAACGGGAATTGTGTGAAAAGAAGATGATTATTTAAATGCGTCTGAAGCAGCAGCAACAATGCACAAGGAAGAGGTGTTAGCGAGGGGGAGAGGTAGGAGAGACAGACAGACAACGCGTAGCTGCAGCTGCGCCGCTCGTCTTCTCTCGCCTGTCTCACTCCCTATTAGACAGCGACAAATAACGTAAATCGTCTATCTAAATAGATAAATTTAGCCTTTTATTTTTCTTTTAGTGTTGTAAATAAAACAACAACACGCATTTCTTCCAAAGAGCATCAAGCCAGCCCAAGTGACCACGAGCAGCAGTTCGCCAGAACCCCCAGGGAATTTCGTTGAGGAAACAGACGAAATCTGCAACAACTACTATAATTTAATATATTTAAATCATTTATACGGTATTTTAAATATAAATATCAACACACTGCATGCAGAGAGAGGTATATTATGCTGCGTTGCGTATTTATTTCAGGGAGCTCACCCATACAAGAGCAGCGACGTGTGCTGCACGCATACTGACATATGAAGGCTTTTCGTGTTGATATGACGGCGAAATGAATGAAATAAATTACTATGTATTAGAAAAAGAATTTATTTGTTTATTTACGTAATATTTTCACCAAGACGCATGCTGTGAAACCCGTTTGCACGTGTTCGTGAAAAGTAGAGGAGAGGAATAAATAGGATGGAGTGCAACCTTTCCTTTTATGTTTATTGATATATAAATTAATATGCAAAATCGTAATAATTTTGTATTTGCCTATTTTTAGGAATATGTGGCCCCGCTTGTGCCTACAAATACATGAATTCCTACACGTGTGTTCATCGCCCTTTCACGTTCATGTATATATTCAAAAGGGTATAGGAGTTTATTTATACATATTCACTTGCTAATACGCATTATACTCATATGCATATATTGATAAAAGAGCAAATTTATGTTTTTGAGCGTACAAGGTTACATATATGTAGATATATGAATCCGTATCTCAGTTGAACTTGTCACTTCAATTATAATGAATTAAATTCAAATAAATGTGATTTCTGAAGTACAGATTCGAATATATTTGGAAAATGAATACAAACCAATATTAGTATTATTCCTCTTCTTTTGGGCCTTGCTTCGTTTCTTCGTATCTAAACTGATTCAACAATAAGTCCTTCACGTTCGCAGTTCATATCGTTGTACTTGTTGGGTTTTTTCTAATGATATTCACCTCCCAATTGGTGCAAATCATGTTTGACGTATATAATGTGTTTAACATATATATATATATATATATATATATGCAAACCAATATTATCTATAAATGCTAACGCCCAATTGCAAAGAGGCGCAGCAAGAATATTCACATTCACGTTTATTCACTCCACTGAGATTCATTGTGCACCTTTCCCCTAGAAACAGCAGTTTGAATTTATGGAATAATTTTTCAACAAACCGAAACTGCATGTTTACACTGTACGGGCTAGGGCCTAGGGTTTATGCAGGAAGGATTAGCGTTTAAGGTTCTACGGGTTTGAATGAAGCGAAAGGCTTTCAGTCGATCATATGTAAGCACAAATTTTCAGGAGGAAAAATCTTAAGTGCTTCATTTTTACAAACCCCAAATCCCACACCCTCCAGGGTTTATAGCTCATGATTTAGCAGTCAAACGTCTCGCTAAATTTTGAATCAATTTCCAAAGGATAATAACATATTTAACTGAGGTCTGCTGCAGAGATAAGAGAGTATTTTGTTTTGCTTCAGAATTGGTAGAAAGGAAGACGTCCTTCTATAGGGCATTGAGAAGCAGCGTATGCAAAGTCGTAAACCCAAAGCCCAGAATGAAACAGGAACATGAAACCCTAATTCACTCAATTCCTCTTCCGCGAAGACAGTGCGAACCACAGGAGCACAGAGAAACACTAAACCCTAAACCCTAGACAGTAAACCCTTAAGCGCTTCAGCCCCTATGCCTTAAATACATTCGCCTCGTTTGGCCTACAGCATGACCTGAATCTAAATACTGGCCCCTAAACCCTAAACGCTAAACCCTAAACTTCGGGGTATTCGACCTAACCCCATGTATGGCTATTTACGCTTTAGACATGTTTGAGGGTTCAGAGCTTAAGGTTAGGTATAAATGCCTAAAAATGCAAAAAGATTAACGAACAACTCTGGTTTGAACGTCTTAAAGAAAAAAAGAGAAAATTTTGCCTTGCGCGATTGCGAAGGGAGTTCTGAGTATATTCAGGTAACAGGAAATCATATTAGTCGTCTCTGAGATGAAATACGCAAAAAAGGTTTGAGGTTAGAGATGGTGGATTAACTCCTTTGGAGTTCGTTTAGAAGGGCATCCTGAAACGCACACACGCAAATTGCATAAGATGCCCCATTGAGGGAATTGAATATAAGATATTTTATGCATACAGCCCATGCTAAAGACAACATGCAAATTCACTTTTATAGCACTTCCTTAGGATTACCCGATCTGCTACTTTTCCCTGCCATGTCTTTAAAACCCGTCCCTACCGTTTTTCTTCAGGGCCCAGGGTTTAGAGTTTAGTGCCCATCTCTCTTTCAGGGATTAGGGTTTAGTGAGGGTTCAGTAAATTTACCCGGGAGTGGGAACGGGGCCGAACCCGAAGGGTGTGGGTGGCATAGGGGGTTCACCGAAGACGGGAGGAGGGATCGGGGTGGGAGTAGGGAGGTCGACTGGGGCGAGGTTTCTGTAGTTAGTGGTGTTGGATGTTTCAAAAGGAGTTGCATCGATGTTCATGTTTCCAAGGAGATCCATGGGATAGCCAACGCCTTCACCTCCAAAAGGGGGGAATTCAGGGGGAATTCCAAAGCCAGTCATGGGGGGAAGGGGAGTTGGGGTGTTCATGCCGAGGGGAGCACCCATGTTCAAGCCCATAGCTTCAGTACCGAGGGTGCGTGAAGGAGGGACCATGGGGGGGGTGTTCATGTTCATCATTGGGGGGATGTTGTTCATCATGTTCATCATGGGGGGGGTGTTGTTCATCATGTTCATTGGGGGAGGGGTAGGCATGTTGGGGGTGTTCATAGGAGGGCAGTCGGGGCATGTTGCTGGTGTTCCTGGGGTGCCAGGGCGGAGGCGGCGCCAGTAGTAGCTGGGGTAGCCATAGCTGTAGCTAGGGTAGCCATAGCTGTAGTACGGGTAGCTGCTGTAGCCGTAGTAGCTGGGGTAGCTGCTGTATCTGTAGTAGCTGGGGTAGCTGTAGTAGCTGGGGTAGCTGTAGCTGTAGTAGCTAGAGTAGGGGTAGCTGTAGTAGCTGGGGTAGCCGTAGTAGCCGGAGTAGCCATAGTATCCGAACCTGCCCTTTCTGCCCATGTTGCGTGGCTGCTGAGTGTATTCGCCTCTAGGGACGAACTTTGCAACATCTTCCTCAGACATGCCTGCAGCTCTCAGGTTGTGGTACATGCGGTGAAGGAACTCTTCAGCAGCACGGCTAGCCATCGGCGTGGTCTCCTCCTTCTCAATGGCAGTCACACCGCTCATCCAAGCAGCGGTCTGTACACCACGGAGAGATGCCCACAGAGCGTCTACAACAACATCCTGTACACGCACCTCCTTCATGTACTTGCGAGCGGTGCGGCGGAGGGTCTCGGGGTCCATGGTTTCGCTGGCAGTCATGAGTTCGTTAGAACTGTCGATGGCTGCGCTCATTCTGTTGGAGATCATGTCCATCATCTCAGTCACGCGGGTGTATGCGGTGGACTGGTTCTCTGCCCAGTTGAAGGCGTTGCTCAGGTACTCCTGAATATCACGGATCAGCTGGCGCATCATGTTCTCCTGGAGCTGCAGCTGGCGCTGGACAGCTCGGATGAAGTTCTCAAGCCAATTGTCTCCTCCCTCGGAGGTGGGGGAGGTGGTGGTGGTGGTGGTGGTATCATCAGGAGTGCCAGGGGCTCCTCCCTCCTGGTAGGTACCCATTTCAGTGTAAGTAGGAAGGACTGTGCTCTCAACAGAAGTAGTGCTGGGCACTGCCATGGCGGGGCCCACGGCGAGGGCCAGCGCGAGTGTACAGAAACCAAGGCGGGTCATTTGCAACTGCTGCACGGGGTGATGAGAACTCTTAAAGGAAAAGGCGAGAAGAAAAAGGAATGAATGAATGGAATTTACAGCCGAACTCCCGATGTTCTGGGGATTACGAAAAGTAGCTAAACGCCAACAATTAGCATCCTACTGACGTTATCAGGAGGGGAAACACATGCAAAAATAGAAAAAGACAGGTGTCGTTCGTTCGCCCCATCGCGCGGGAAAGCGGCGCGTCTCGTCTCATCATCCCGTCGCGCCCTCTTTTGAGAAATTCAAATTCAAACCGCACTGAAATTTCACTTCATTTATTTTTTTCTTTTATTCTATTTAGGGTTTTCCGCAGTTTACAGGCACAAACGAGCATATTCAACGGAAGGTCGTCATGCGGTCTACTCCTGTAACAGCCAGCGGTTGCGGGCGCATTGTTGTTCCCGGAGCATCGCTTCTACCACCATTTAAGTATGCAAAAATTTAAGGAAGGTAATTGGATTTAAAAGGACATTCTTATTTCATTTCTTCATAAATCCACTCCTCAGGTATCTTTCGTGTGCACGCATACTTCATACCGCTCGGATCGGTACGCAATAGAACCATGTTCCGTACTACGCAGTACACCGCAAATAGAACCAGAAGAACATTATATGCATCAGCACAAACAATAACAATGAAAGAACATGTGATATCTAATGGCCGGAGAAAAGTCCTGTAGGATGCCCCCACAGAGTTATTTCCGACGTTGCCTGCCGTTTCATCTGTCTCGCTCGGCACGATTTTGCAGATTCCCTTTCAGGTTCACACTTCAGGTTGGTAAGGAAGTATCAGTTCTTTAGAGTGTATTATATATAATTTGTAGACCTAGTGTTGGCCGTAAGAATGAACAAAACACATTTCGTGGATAAATTATTCCCCGACACCCTCGGCCATAGGAGATTATTTGTGCGCATATATCCACACTCACATTTACATATCCATATTTTAATTGAAAGTAAATTTATACGATGCATGTGTATGTAAATGAGGAAAATGGAGCGTGTGCGGGCTGTGCTAACAGTTGTCTGTGATTGCAAATAAACTACTGAAAGGGTTAGCAACACTGGATCCCCCCTAGCTTTCTGTACAGCCTAACTTTAAGATTTGCATATTCATCAAGCCTTCATTTTTTATTTTATTGCCTGCAACTGCTGAAACGGGATAAACGCAGCACGCAGCGGCCGCGCTCTAAACCGTAAGCCGTGAAAGAAACAGAGACAGCACTGCACCAGTGCTCATTGTGCATTTCATCTATTCGTGTGCATTCTTTGAATTATTGTTGGGCATGCAACACGAGGCAAAGAACCGAACTAGTCGCCTCCCTCGTACTGTGGAATTGTTACGTTGTAGTTTGGGTGTACATCTTGGTTCTTTTCGTTGTCTATGATACTTGTGGGATTTTCAGTTCGTTTAGTAGCAAAAGATGTATCTAACAGAAGAAGCACAGAATGTAGCCAAACCAAAAGCAGCATAGAGGCCGCCTTCGAATAAAAATCCGCCTCATGTTTTTTTTCGCGAGCAAGCGCCAAACAAAAATACCACACAGCAAAAAAACACACTAGCAACCAAAATACAATAAACAGCCCCTCTGCCCTTAATCCTCCTCAAATATCAAGAAACGGCAATACAAAATTCCTCTGCAGTACACCCCGAACCCCCAACTGCGTCGGGGAAGACAGAGAAAAGCAAGTGAGCAAGACAAAGAGATTCAGTAAACGGAAAAAGCAAAACTTAAGGAAAATATGCAGTTGTGTAATGCGAAGCATATAAACACTACACAAGCAATACAAACGCAAAGAAAAACCAAATAAGCGGCAAATTTCATTTGGTGAATCCACACAACATACATCCAGTAAAAATAAACAACTCAGAGCCGAACCCTTCAAGAGTATAAATCGAAACAATCGAAAGAGACGACCAAAAATGACAGAAGACAAGTAAAAAGGAGACATTCAGAACCGAGCATCGAGGAAAATGAATGTCAATGAGGAGCCAACGAGACACAAACGGCCAGCAAACAAAAAACAAAAATCATTGGATTGGATCTGTTTTCGTTATAAAGCTTCACAATGTGAACATAACGATAAAAAATGATACCGCCATTACAAGAACGGTATTTTCTTCAAAAGCCCGTACATTAGGGACAATGGTAATTGAAAAAGATGATTGTAACTGTAGGCATTAAAATATTATTCAACTGCTTGCAGAAAATAATGCAATTTTTCTGAGCCGAACAACGCGGCAAGGAGTCAGCTAAATACAACTATAAATACATCAGCAAAATAACTCTAAACAATTGGAATTACATTAGTAAATAATACTATAATAAATGCAACTATAAGAAATGCAGCTGTAAACAAAAACGGGCGAAACAAATGCAGCAATAAAGAAATCCTTAGTCTCAAAAGAGATAACTGGCGAATGCTCAGTTTTATTGTATATATTGGTTTGCCCTTATGACGAGCTGCTATAAACACTAAAACAACAGCTCTCTCCAGAGAGGTTAAGCGCGAGGTTTAGGGTTTAGGGTTTATCAAAGCTCTTCAGGCCGTTTAGAAAGGCATTCTGCACAGCAGCAACACAAACAGGAGAACGAAACCCTTAAACCTTTTTCATACACAAATAGACACCTGCAGCACGTTAGTCCAAACCATCCATCGCCTACACTTTCGCACAAGTCAGGAGCAACAGCACGGGCAACAGCAGTAGCAGCAGTAACAACAGCAACTGCAGCAGCAGCAACAGTAACGGGAGTAGAAGTAGCAGTAGCAACATCAGTAGCATCACCATCAACAGCAGCATAAGCAGCAACCGCAGTAGAAGCAACAGCAACCGCAGTAGCCGTAGTAGCAGCAGTATC
Organism: Eimeria acervulina; assembly: GCF_000499425.1. Lineage (NCBI taxonomy): Eukaryota > Apicomplexa > Conoidasida > Eucoccidiorida > Eimeriidae > Eimeria > Eimeria acervulina. The sequence goes on from NW_013549839.1 coordinate 28,417, forward strand.
ATCCGCTGGATCAGCAGCAGCAGCGGCAGCAGCAGAAAAAGCAGAAGCAGCTCACGGTTCAACCATCCCGAAAGGAACGAAAGGCACGAAGGGTTCATTGATCATTTCTGGTCCCTCCCAGACTCCGAGGTTTCTAAAGGTTGTTTGTTGATAGCCGCTGTTAGGAGTGACGGCATACCCGTAAGGAGAGCCAAGAGAGCCCATGCGTCCTAGGGGTTGCTGCTGCGCTGCTGCTGCTGCTGCTGCTGATGTTGGGCCCTGTTGCTGAGGGTAGTTAGCGTTGTTTGCAGCAAATGGCATTGTGTTGTAACGAGAGTTCATAGTAGGAGGAAAGCTGTTGTAGTTGTAGTTGTAGTATGAGTTGTAATTGTTAGGGTAGGCTTGTGGGGTTGGCATCATATGTGAGTTGTACCCAAAGGGAACCCCCCCCATCATCATGGGCCCCTCTTCGCCTAGCCTGCGGTGGTGAATGGGTTCAACCTCGTGCATGAGAGGCTCGCCTGGGAGGGGGAGTCTGCTGCTGCACTCGTTGCAGGTGCTGCAGCTGCTGCTGAAGAACCTAGGGCTGCTCCAGCCAAAAGAGGATTGCATTGGGTACCCCCAGCTGTAGTTATATGTATAACGGGGGTAAGCTACAGTAGGGTAGCTGTAAAAGGTAGGATAGGGGTGTGCATAGCCATAGGTGTAATGAGGATATCTGTAACCGTAGTTGTAGTAGCTGTACCCTCTGCTCTTACTGCCCATGTTGCGTGTAGGACTGCTGCTGATGGTTTCCTCTATTACAGTCTTAGGCACATACTTGACGATGTCTTCTTCTGCGATTCCTGCAGCTCTGAGGTTGTGGTACATTCGAGCGAGGAATTCTTCTGCTGCTCTGTTAGCTGCATTGAAGACATCGGCCTCTTCAACATGTCCTCCAATGCCGCCCATCCAGGCAGATGCCTGTACACCCCGCAGAGAGGCCCAAAGTGCGTCTACTACGATGTCTTGAACCCTGACTTCTCTCATGACCTTACGAGAGGCTTCTCGGGCCGCCTGTTCTTCTGCTTCTGCAGTCGAAACCATATCGGTTGCTGCCTCGCGGGTAATAGCCATGCGGCTACTGATCATCTCCAACATTGCATTAACTCTTTCTAAAGCAGAGGAGCCATTCTCGTTCCAGCCGAGGGCATCGGTGAGGTACTCCTGAATGTCCGTCATCAGCTGCCGCATGAGACTCTCCTGCACCTGCAGCTGCTTCTGCACAGCGCGGCTAAAGCCCTCGAACCACTGTTGCGCAGCATCAGGAGCTGCAGTAGAGGTGCTAGAAGAGCTGCCTTCAGCAGCAGGGGTAGGGGTTGGGGTGGGAGCCCCGCTTGGTTCGTAGGTTTCCATCTCACCGAGACGATGATAGGTGCCTTCCAATGGGGTAGGCAGGGCTGAAGAGGGTCCAGCTAAAAGAGCCACGGCGGCCAGAGCACAGGCCGTGAGCCGAGTCATTGTTTATGCTGCTGCGTCCCGCAACGCAGGACACCACAAGCCACACGGAAACGCGGAACAATTACTTTCTGCTCCCAACCAGAGCAGAAAATGCAACCGGATACGCTGAAACGGCAGGCAGAAGAGGAGGGTGGTAGATATAGGTAGACAGCGAACGCAGCGACAGGTGATAGTGACCTGCTGCGAGACGCCTGCGTTGCTGGGAGCTCACCTCAGGACAACTAACAGAATATTTTCAGCAATCATTATTTTTCTATATTGTATAGTTGAAATTTTATTCAAATAAGCATTTAAATACTTACTTACCCACTAGAATAGCATAATGGTAGAGAATAAGCATTTTTTCCCCGGACGCATTCCAGGCTGTTGTCCGCCGTGGTGGTCCGTCCACTCACCGACCACAACTTGCAAAACTTCGAGAACCCCATTTAAGCTAAATCACCTGAAATAAAGCAACGAAATGTTTTAAAATTCTTTTGCGCCTTGGTTCCCTTTAAAAGGGTATATTAAAAGCCGATTTGGAGGATAGGGTGGGGAAACGAGCACTTCGACGACGTCGCCACACGGGGTATCCCTCTGTCCGCTGCAAGTCAAGTCCCAGAGAAAATGTCTATTTCTCCATATAAAAACAAACACAAATAATACTATCGTACTATTTCAACAATGTATATAAGTTAAAGGCGTCTCACACAGCCTTTGTCGTCATTTTGCATCGTTCCCTGCGTACGAGCTCAGGAGGTCCACTGAAGTCAGGGTCGTTTCAACGGAAATGCGCGGATCCTCCCCCCATTATTATTTATCATCGAAGAAATTAAATTTGGTCCAATACTCGTTTTGAGCTGCATTAACCGGTGTGGATAGGTTGCCACGAGGTCACCAAATGATGACGGCATCGTTGAGTTTTGCCCCTGATCACCCATTTGCAACATTTTCATTAAATGGCCCCTAGCTTAGCCTCAAAACCTTCAAGATCTAATTAACCTGCCGGAGACCCATGAAGTACACTTGCATGTGTGGCTGCATATAAACGCAAGAGTCCGGGATGACGACTTGACGGCCCGGCGAAAGCAGGTCAGAGAGTGTTTGCAGCGTGGTAAATTACCAGCAGTTAATATATATATATATATATATATATATATATGTATTCGCGTATATGTAGATATATAT
>NW_013549838.1:0-10000 GCF_000499425.1 Eimeria acervulina
TCTTCAACAGCATATCTAACTTGTTTGCCTAGCACCTTTGAAGCAGCAGCAGCAGCAGCAAAGACAAAAGGAGACAGTTGTTTAAATGCGTGTCTGCGCTATCTAATTAATATCTTCAACAGCATATCTAACTTGTTTGCCTAGCACCTTTGAAGCAGCAGCAGCAGCAGCAGCAAAGACAAAAGGAGACAGTTGTTTAAATGCGTGTCTGCTCTATCTAATTAATATCTTCAACAGTCTCTATTCTTATCTATATATACTCATTATTCTCATGCTCCTCCTGCTGCTGCTTGTGCTGCTGTTTGTGCTGCTGCTAATGCTGCTGTTTGTGCTGCTGCTGCTGCTGCTGCTGCTGCTAATCTGTGGGGCTCTGAATTAATGTTTGCTTCTAAGGGGATTTAACAAAATATAAAAAATAAATAAATAAATAAAAATAAGAAGAGACAACAGCCAGAAACAACAAAACAACAGCAGCAGCAAATCAGCAACAGCAGCAGCAGCAGCAACAGCAGCAACAGCAACGAACCGCCAATCCATCAAGCATTCGCTCAACTGTCTCTTGACAGACAGTCGGCCGCGGGCCTGCGTCCCCTGCTTCACTCATTGTGCTGCTGCTGCTGCTGCTGTTGCTGCTGTTGCTGCTGCTGCTGAATCTGCTGCTGTTGTTGCTGCGGCCGATGCTGGGCTTGCCGCCGCAGCAGTTGTCCCTGCGGTTGCTGCTGCTGTAGCTGCTGCTGCTGCTGCTGTCGCCTTCTCTGCTGCAGCGAGTTGCTGCAGAATGCTAAGGCTCCCCTGCGACAACGGGCTCGCTGCTGCTGCGCTGCAGCAGCAGCAGCAGCAGCAAAAACCAGGGCGTTTGAAGGGGCTCAGCCAACTGACACAGGTACTGCTGCCGTTGCTGCAGTTGCTGCAGTTGCTGCTGCTGCTGCTGCTGCTGTCGCTCCTGGTGTCGTTGCTGCTGCTGTTGCTGTTGCTGCTGTTGCTGCTGTTGTTGCTGCTGCTGCAACTGCTGCGTCTTCTAGTGCTGCGACTGCTGCATAGAGAAGACGACCCGTAAACCCTAAACCCTAAACCCTAAACCCTAAACCCTAAATCAGCTAGAGACTTGCCTGATTCTCTCCCTTTAAGTTCAAATGTCTGTAGTGAAATAATTAAATAATTAAGGAGATAACTGAGGACGGGGGTTTAGGGTTTAGGGTTTAGGGTTTAGGGTTTAGGGTTTAGGGTTTAGGGTTTGCATGCCTCGGCGCCGGCGGCCTTAACTCTCCAAACCCTTTGTTTACAGTATAAAAAGAGTTAAATAAATATAATTATTATTTATTAAATTATTTTATTTATTTTTTTATTTAATTTAATTTTATTTTTATTGGTTCTGCGGCGGGGCAGAAAAGAGAGGGGTCTTCTCTTATGTGTTGCCTTGGCCTGCTGCTGCTGCTGCTGCTGCTGCTGCTGTTGCTGCTGCTGCTGCTCTGCAGCAGCAAGTAGTGAAGCTGTTGCAGCAAAAATAAAGGGTTTTATTTAAAGTAGAATTAATAGATAAACAAAACGAAGAAAACAAATTGTACTACGCAAAGCAGAGAAGTATACTAAAAAACATGCATGATATTCCTGCTGCTGCTGCTGCTGCTGCTGCTGCTGCTGCTGCTGCTGCTGTACAGACCATTCCTTGTCTGTAGCCACCCTGACTTTCTTATAAAGCAGCAGAAGGCTGGTGAAGTTTAATTATTAAAAAGAAATAATAAAACTATTTATTTCTCTTCATTTATCAACATATATATTTGCTGCAGAGGGTTTAGGGCCGCAGCAGCCGCCATAATATCTCGCTGCTGCTGCTGCTGCTGCTGCTGCTGCTGCTGCTGCTGCTGCTGCAGCAGCAGGAGGGGCCCCCAAGGGCCCCTTCTGTGCGGCCCTTAGCAGCAGGCGCGCTTCTCCTTCGTTTTTATTTTGCTGCCGAGGCTTTACAGATGTTCATCCTTATGAAGGGTTTAGGGTTTAGGGTTTAGGGTTTATGGCTTAGGGTTTAGGGTTTTTAGGATTTAGGGTTTAGGGTTTACACATCTTCCGTGCTGCTGGAAGTAAGAACTTCCAGCAGCAGCAGCAGCAACAACAATAACAACACCAACAACAACAAGAACAGCAGCAAGCAGCAGCACTAGCAGCACCAGCTTGAACAGCAGCAGCAACAACAGCAGCAGAGTGATGGTGCTGCTGTTTAGTGCTGCTGTTTGAGGTGTGCATACACCGCAATGCCTCCACAAGAGGGCAGAAGGAGACGCCACAGCCAACGGTGCTCACGCCAGCAGCAGCAGCAGCAGCAGCAGCAGCAGCAACAGCAGCAGCAGCAGCAGCTGTCAGAAGATGAGGAGCTCCAGCTAGCCCTTGCGCTATCCCTCTCCCTGCAGCAGCAGCAGCAAGAAGAGCAGAGGCAAAAGCAGAAGCAAAACGAGGATAAACCGCAGCAGCAGGAGCAGCAGCAGCAGCAGCAGAAGGAGCAGCAGCAGCAAGACGACGCTCAACAGCAGCAGCAAGAACAGCAGCAACAGAAAACGAAGGCATGCGATGGCGAGGCAGCGCACGTGAACAGCAGCAGCAGCAGCAGCAGCAGCAAAAGCAACAGCAGCAGCAGCAGCAACAGCAGGAGGCAGCGCGCCGGCAGCAAGCAGGAACCACGCTTCAACGATCAGCAGCAACGCGAGCAGCAGCAGCAGCAGCAGCAGCAGCAGCTTCTCGGGCCTCAGGGGAGAAGGCGCGGCCGCCTGAGCAACAGCAGCAGCAGCAGCAGCAACAGCAACATACAGGAGCACGCAGGAGCAGAGAGCAGCAGCAGCAGCAGAGCGCATCGAAAGAGATTGCGTAATGAACAGATCAGCAGCAGCAGCTGCAGCAGCAGACGAAACAGCAGCAGCAGCAACTGCAGCAAAGAAGATGAGGATCTGCAGCTAGCCTTGGGCCTCTCCCTTTCTGAACTCGCCGCCTCCAGCCACCGCAGCAGCAACAGCAGCAGTAGCAGCAGTAGCAGCAGCAGCAGTAGCAGCAGCAGCAGCAGTAGCAGCAGCAGCAGCAGCAGTAGCAGCAAATGTGAGGCCGATCCAAAGAGCAGCCACTCAGAACGCCACTTCAACGTGGAAAGCAGCAGCAGCAGCAGCGGCAACAGCAACAGCAGCAACAGCAGCAACAGCAGCAGAAGCAACAAGGGCAGCAGCAGCAGCAGCAGTAGCGAGTTGCAGACACCCCAGCAGGTAACGGGCCGATGCAGCAGACGCCGCGTTGCTGCTGCTGCTGCTGCTTCTGCCAGCAGCAGCAGCAGCAGCAGCAGCGAGAGCGACGTCAGCAGCAGCAGCAGCAGCAGCAACAGCAGCTGGGGTAGCGACGCGGAGTTCTCAGCAGGCAGGGGGCGCCGCCGCAGCAGCAGCAGCAGAAGACGCCGCTGCAGCAACGGAGCAGCAGCAACGCGAAAAGCAGCAACAAGTCGCACGAACAGCAGCAGCAGCAGCAGCAGCAAATCGGTGCTGGCACAGCGGCGCGCTGCGCTGCGGGCTGAGCGCAAGCAGCAACGTCAGCGAGCAGCAGCAGCAGCAGCAACAGCAGCAGCAGCGTGGAAAGAAGAGAAGCTGCTGGCAGCAAGAGACTTCCTCTGGGATGTCCTCACAGGCGTGCAGCCGCTGATCCCGCTGCAGCAGCAGCAGCAGCAGCAGCAGCGCCAGCAGCAGCAGCAAGCAACGCAAGTGCAGCAGACACTCACGAAGCTGCAGGGCGACCTCACAACAGAAGCAGCAGAGATGCAGCAGCAGCAAGAACAGCAGCAGCAGCAGCAGCAGCAAGTAGCACCCGTTGCAACTCATACCGCTGCAACAGAGACCCAGTGTAGTATTAATAGTAATAGTAGCAGCAGCAGCAGCTCCAGCAGCAGCAGCTCCAGCAGCAGCAGCAGCAGCAGCGGCACATTTCATAACTATGTAACACTTGAGAGACTGCGAGAAGTAGCAGAAGCGGCGTCCCTTGATCTGAACGAGAAAGACCTTATCGACATGATTGCTGCTGCTGCTGCTGCTGCTGCTGCTGCTTCTGCCGCCCCTCACGATGCTTCTGCAGCAGCTGCTGCTGCAGCAGAAGCAGCAGCAGCAGCAAAGAAACAGTATATCACATTCGCGGAGTTTGCTGCTGTTTTTAATCATGCAGGCCTACGAATAGAAAAGAACGGCCATGTGTGGTAGCAGCAGCAGCAGCTGCAGCAGCAGCTGCAGCAGCAGCTGCAGCTGCAGCAATACCAACAGCAGCAACAGCAACAGCAAATGCTGATGCTGCTGCTGCTATGCTTGTTGTGTTGCCGCAGCAAACGCTGCCTCCGTTCCTGTTGAAAAAACTTCTCTCTCTGCTCACCAGCTGCTGCTGCAGCAGCAGCAGCAGCAGCAAACACCTGCTGCTGCTGCTGCAGCAGCAGTAGCAGCAGTTTATGAGTTTTGGATTTGTTCTATTGCTGCTTCTGCTAGGCTAGCGTGTGCTGCTGTCGCTGTTGCTGCTGCTGCTGTTGCTGCTGGTTCTAGTGTTGCTGCTGGTTCTAGTGTTGCTGCTGCTGCTGCTGTGATGCTGCTGCTGTTGCTGCTGCTGCAGGGCATTCAAATGTCTCCTCAGTTGCTTCTACTCATTATTCTGCTCATTGCAGCGGGTTTGCTGTCTCCTCTTCTGCTGCTGCTGCATCTGCTGCTGCTGCTGCATCTGCTGCTGCTGCTGCTGGGGATTCGGGGGGAATGAGGACGACCTGCAGCAGCAGCAGCAGGAAGAGCAGCAGCAGCAAGAGGATACAGCAGCAGCAGCAAGAAGAGACAGCAGCAGCAGAAGACAACAAAGAAAACAAAGAAAATAAAAAAATAAATCAAGAGACAAAAACGGAAAGGAGACAAACAAAAAAAATATAAAAAACAAACAAATACACAAAAAACAAACAAACAAATAAATAAAAAGAAAAACAAAAGGAGACAAACAAAGCGACAAAAGGAGACAGACAAAGACAAAAGGAGACAGACAAAGCGACAAAAGGAGACAGACAAAGACAAAAGGAGACAGATAAAGACAAAAGGATACATATAAAGACAAAAGGAGACAAACAAACAGACAAACAAAGCGACAAAAGGAGACGAACAAAGAGAGAGAAAGAGACAAATAAAGAGACAGACAAAGAGACAAAGAAAGAGACAAAAGGAGACAATTAAAGAAACAAGCAAAAGGAGACAAAAGGAGACAGACAAAGAGACAAAAAAAGACACAAAGAGACAGAAGAAGACAAGGAAAAAGACAAAGAAGGAGACAGAGAAAGAGACAGAGAAAGAGACACAGAAAGAGACAAAGAAAGAGAGAGATAAAGAGACAGATAAGGAGACAAAGAAAGAGACAAAGAAAGAGACAAAAGGAGACAGAAGAATGTGCTATATATATATAAATATATATTACCCTCTCTACAGCGTCGAGCGAAGTCAAAAACACTTCGCCATCTCGAGCAAAAAAGAGACAGCAGGCATTAGGAGACCCTAGCAGCACTGCCTGCTGCTGCTGCTGCTGCTGCTGCTGCTGCTGCTGCTGCTGCTGTTGCAGTTTGCTGCCGGCAACAGCTTGGGTGAGGAATGCATGAGAAGGAGCGATGGATTGAGGAGACAGTCTGTTTGCTGCTGCTGCAACAGCATATGAAGGTGCAGCAGATGCAGCAGCAGAAGCAGCAAGTTCTGCTGCTGCTGCTGCTGGGGGGACAGACTCGCAATATCCCATCGGGCTTATATAATCTCTTGCATCTTCTTCTTCTATGGGAGGCAGGGGCAGCTGCTGCTGCTGCTGCTGCTGCTGCAGCAGCAGCTGCAACATGCTGCTGCCAGGAGGCGCCCCCTCTGCTGCGGCTCTTGCTGCGTGCATGCGAGCGCAGGCACCGATAGCAGCAGCAGCTGCTGCTGCAGGTAGCTGCTGCACTGCTGCTGCTGCTTCTTCACTCTCCAGGTGTATGTACACCAGAGATCCTGCTGCCATCGTAAGCTCGCGGCGACCTAGTAATTCAAGCCGACGCTGCTGCTGCTGCTGCTGCTGCTGCTGCTGCTGCTGCTGCTGCAGGGGAGCAGCAGGCACAGCAGCCATTTGAATATCGAACGCATCAACGAGAGGAAGAGACTCCAAGTCGCTCAGGTCTTGCAGCCGGTGTCCTGTGCACAAACCCTAAACCCTAAACCCTAAACCCTTGTTTCTGAACAGAGGGCTGGTGTATAGCGAAGCGACAAACAAAGAAGACAAAAGGAGACAGACGGAGAGCAAAAGAGACAGACAAAAGGAGACAGCTAAAGAAGAAGCAGAAGCAGAGAGACAGTTAGAGAAGGAGACAAATAAAGAAAGAGACAAACAGAGACAATTAAAGAAATGAGGGTTTTTATGGTTACGAATCATCTGCAGGAGATGCCGGAGATCCTGCACTGTCACGATGCTGTTGCAGTCGTCGTCTTCCTGCTGCTGCTGCTGCTGCTGCTGCTGCTGCTGCTGCACTGGCAGCAGCAAACGACTTTGCTCCCACGAGCAATCAGACAAAACAAAGCCTGTGAAGGTTCGGCGGACTCGAGGCGGCCAGCCATACGATACGACTTGCCTGCACAAACCCTAAACCCTAAACCCTAAACCCTAAACCCTAAACCCTAAACCCTTAGAGCTTAGCTCTCGGGCAAACCATCAACCCCGCAACTTTAACAATAAACCCAAACCCTAAACCCTAAAGAAGCGGAGGAGATGAAGAGTCAAGGAAACAAAACACCCTTAATTAATACTAAACCCTAAACCCTAAACCCTAAAGGCATCTAGTGCTAAACCCTAAACCCTAAACCCTAATTCTGAATACAAACCGGATAACTTCTTCTGCTCGACGCCGCCAGGGGGAGTCGAGAGGATCGTCAATCTGCAGACACACCCAAACCCTAAACCCTAAACCCTAAACCCTAAACCCTAGCTCGTGGGTTTCAAACCCTTCACGAACCTCAGAGCTCAGCGCTTGATCTTGTCAGCCAACAGCCACGCAAGACGAGTGTAGGGTTTAGGGATTAGGGTTTAGGGTTTAGGGTTTAGGGTTTACCTGCCCCATATCGGCGCCTAAAGGAGAGCGAGGGTTTGCAAATGCATAGGAAGCATCTAAGAAGAAGAAACCCTTGTCCGGAGTCAGCGAAGGCTATAATGCGCACAAAGCAAACAAACCCTAAACCCTAAACCCTAAACCCTAAAGCCTGTGCATCGTTAGGCAACACATAAGTTGGGACTGTACTCCAAACCCTAAACCCTAAACCCTAAGAAGACACCGCGGCATCGTGAATTCGATCGCCTAGGGTTTATGGTTTGCAAAGGCTTAGGGTTTAGGGCTTAGGGCTTAGGGTTTACTGGTGACTCGCATGACTTCACAAGAGACGAGTTCAGGGTCTAGGGTTTTAGGGTTTAGGGTTTAGGGTTTACTTGGGGCTGGTTTAATTCTACAAGAGGCAGCGGCTCTCCGTCCAAGACAAAACCCTCGCCTGCAAACCTCTCAAACTTCTCGCGGGTTGTCGGGCTGAGAAAAACACAATTAGGGTTTAGGGTTTAGGGTTTAGGGCTTAGGGTGGGGGCTTCATAGAGGGAACAACCTAAACCCTAAACCCTAAACCCTAATCCTCACTTGTAATGTCTTTTGAGGTTTTCATATACTTTAAGCACGCGAGGCTCGAGCAGCTTCTCCTCGTCTTCGTCTAATATCCACTCTGAAACATAAACCCTAAACCCTAAACCCTAAACCCTAAACCCTAAACCTTAATCATCACTTGGAATGCCTCTGCGCCGACGGCGCAGTACGCCTGCACAAATCTGTAGACTTTAGTTTGTAAGAGCACAAGGTACAAACCCTAAACCCTAAACCCTAAACCCTAAACCCTAAACCCTAAACCTACCCTCTCGTGGCTGTTCTTCGCGGCGCGCCCACTTCGCTTCCTCAGCCATGGCTTCTGCGATTGTCTGCAACAAAACCCTAAACCCTAAACCCTAAACCCTAAACCCTAAACCCTAAGCGCCAAGCCCTAAACCTTGCGTATGAGCCTGTCATCAAAGGATTTAGGGTTTACAAGGGTTTACCGTCGGGCTAGAGATTAACAGGGTTTAGGGTTATAAAGGGTCTAGGGTTTAAAAAGGGTTTAGGGTTTAGGGTTTAGGGTTTAGGACCTCAACAGTCTTGCGATAAGGGATGCCTTTCCCCTCTTTTGTTGGTGCTGCGCACACATTGCAATTCAAAACCCTAAACCCTAAACCCTCGGCCTCAGCAGCCTATGTGCAGCAGCAGCAGCAGAAACTACAGCAGCAGCAGCAGCAGCAGCAGCAGCAGTGAGAAGCACCTTCAGGCCAAGGCCCCAGGCCCCTGTAGAGTTTTTCGTATTCCAGCAGATCCGTCTGACGAAAGCAAAAACCCTAAACCCTAAACCCTAAACCCTAAACCCTAAACCCTAAACCCTAAATGCCAGGGTTTTCTGGTGTCTCGTGCATGCACACAAAAGATGAAGGCTAGGGGGATGTGTCTAGGGTTTAAGGGTTTAGGGTTTAGGGGTTTAGGGTTTTGGTAGCTGAGTGGAGGTTTAGGGTTTTAGGGTTTAGGAACCGACGCCTAAGGGTTTAAGGGTTTGGGTTTAAGGGTTTAGGGTTTAAGGGTTTAGGGTTTAAGGGTTTAGGGTTTAAGGGTTTAGGGTTTACTGACATAAACTTCTGGAGGCTCCTGGTCTACAAGATGCTTCATCTCTCCGTCAAGATACACCTCAAAATCTGCAGCAGCAGCAGCAACAGCAGCAGCAACAACAGCAGCAGCAAAGGCAGCAGCAACAGCAGCAGCAGCAGCAGAAGCAACAAGGCTGGAAGGAACCGCTTAGCGGATATTACTGCTTTTCTTGTTGCTGCTGCTGCTTTGGCTGCTGCTGCTGCTGTTGCTGGCGCTGCTACTCTTGTCTTGTTGCTGCTGCTGCTGCTGTTGCTGCTGCTGCTGCTGCTGCTTACTGTTGTCTCCCTCCGTCCCCTTAACAAGAAGGTCAGGCTCATCCTCTTGCAGCAAATCCTTAGCAAAGTAAATGCGCTTCTTGCTGCTGCTGCTGCTGCTGCCGTTGCTGCTGCTGCTCTTGCTGCTGCTGCTGTTGCTGGTGCTGTTGGCGTTGCTGGCGTTCGCGCTGTCGTCGGCGCTGCTGCTGCTGCTGCTGCTGCTGTTGCTGTTACTGCTGCTGTTGCTGTTGCTGCTGCGCCGACGTAGTCGTTCGTTGTACGCAGCAACTCGCTGCTGCTGCTCTTGCTGCTGCTGCTGCAGCATCTGCTGCCGCATAGCTTCATCTATAAAGAGGTTTGCAGGGGCAGCAACAAACGGGTAATCCCTAAGACACACGCAAACGCATTGCTGCTGCTGCTGTTGCTGCTACTGCTGCAGCAGCTGCTGCTGCTGCTACAGGTGGTTGTTGTGACGCTGGCTGCGTGGTGCTGGCAACTGCAGCAGCAACTGCAGCAGCAGCAACTGCAGCAGCAGCAACTGCAGCAGCAGCAACTGCAGCAGTAGCAACTGGAGCAGTAGCAGCAGTAGCAGCAGCAGGAGCAGTAGCAGCAGCAGAAGCAGCAGCAGCAGCAACAGCAGCAAATCCTACTCCACGTCAATATCATCATAGGGGTCGTCCTCTGCCTCATCTGCTGCAGCAGCAGCATCAGCAGCAGCAGCAGCACTTAATGCTGCTGCTGCATTTAACCGCCTTCTTATTGAAGATCTGAAGTGAGATGGCTTAGCTCCTGCTGCTGCTGCAGCTGCTGCTGCGCTTATTGCTGCTCTTTTTACCGCTGCTGCGGGTTTGCTGTATTTGCTGCTGCTGCTGATATTGCTGCTGCTGCTGCTGCTGCTACTGCTGTTGCTGCTGCTGAAGTTGTGACGATGTGGTTTTATGGGTAGCAGCCAAGCACTCCAAACGCGCTTAGCTGTTGCTGCTGTTGCTGCTGCTGTTGCTGC
>NW_013549838.1:15000-18349 GCF_000499425.1 Eimeria acervulina
GGAAGAAAAGAGATAAAGCTGCTGCTGCTGCTGCTGCTGCTTTTGCTGGGGTCACATACTGCAAGTTAAACGGCCCAATGGTCAAGGGGTTGCTCCGCATGAGCGAATGCGTGCTTAAATTGAAGACAATTTTCTGAAATTAAGTTGTAGAATATATTTAATTATTAATTAATGTTTCTAGAAAAAAACAAATATCTTAAATAATGTATTTTTTACCTCATATCTGTGGAAGCCAGCACCAGCAGCCCAACCTGGCTGGAGGAGGCTTCGAAGGAAAGTAGAGCGAAATGATGATAAAATTAGGCAAAATCCATGATTATATTGAACAATTATTTGAATTAAACTGGTGATGTAATGAAATTAATTGTTTAATTTCAATAATCTACTCAGTTTAATTGCGTTTCCTGCATTCCTGTTGAACCGCGGCGATCATTGAGGTGTATGTACACCTGGGGGTAATCTGCAGAACCTGAATCCTGAATACGAATTATCATATTTCCTCAATTTATTGTTCGGAAAGCTTTACTTAAGTGGTTATGTACCGTTTTAATTGGTTTTATATTACCAAAAACCTGCATTTTAATGCTTATCGTGCATCTTTCCTCGTTTCTTTCGTCTTCCTGTTTTCTTCGGTTTTATCGGTAGGTCTGAACCTTATAACTTGAAGCCTTTATACCCGTTCTTCTTTCTTGCTTTTTCTCATGTTTATCTCTTTATCCTCTTGTTTCTACCTTCTTTGAACCTTCTCTAGTTGCAGATGGTGGGACTAAATGATGCAAACCTGAATGCTGCAGCAGCGGAATCAGCTTGGCCGTTCCGATCGCCTCACCCAGCTTTCTTGCTGTTGCATCAGAATTAAAATTTTGAAGGGCAGTTGATAGCCGCAAGGCAACAGAGGGAAAGACGTCTGCTGCTCTGCTTGCAGCGGCGCCCTCACCTGCAGCAGAAGAAATAGAAGAAGATAAACAGCACAAAAAGGGGTTTAGACAATACGTCTACGCAAACTCCTTCTCATTTCTTTGCTAACAAGAAGAGAGAAACAACAGAAAAAACAAAGAAACCTGCGCATCAAGAATAAAGACAGAGAGATACAACGACGATGCCCCCAATACAAACCAAAAGAAAAATGCATACACGCATGCATACATGCATGCATGCATGCATGCATGCATGCATGTATGTTTTAAAACGATGAAAGTTTTATTTATATCATCACTCACCACTAACGGCCTCATCAAGGGTTTCTGCTAATGCTCCAGCAGCACTCAAGACTTCTTCTGTGTTGGTGAGGAGTTTAACACCATGAGGGCTTAAGCCGATATCTTCTGCTTCTGCTTCTCTTGTTATTCGATGCAGCATACCTAAAAGCTGATCGAGATTATCTGCTAGCACTTCGCTCTGCTTCAGCAGATCCACCAACCCCACACTCGATCCCGATCCCGATCCCGATCCCGATCCCGATCCCGTGTTGGAGTTGATTTCATTCACTGCTCCCAAGACAGCAGAAAATGCAGCAGCATCAAGAACGAGACGCTTCCAATTAACAGAGTCTGCTAAGCGCTGAGCTAACCACTGGTCTTGCTTTGCTTCCTGTGCAGCTGCTGCTGCTGTTTCTCCTGTTGTTCCTGCTGCTGTTGTTGCTGCTGCTGCTCCTGCTCCTCTGGGAGGGGCCGCTGCTGCTCCGCCAAGCGCTGTTGCTGCTGCTGCTGCAGCTGCTGCAGCTGCAGCAGATTTCGGGTGCAGCAAACGGATTGAAGGACCCCCAGAGGCGACGCTTTGGAGAGCTGGCAGCTGCAGCAGCACTTCTTCACGCTGCTGTTGTTGCTGTTGCTGCTGCTGCTGTTGCTGCTGTTGCTGCTCTATGCTGTGAAGGTATTTAACTCTTTGGGTCTGAGGCTGCAGCAGTTGCACGATTTGCGTGCAGCAGCAAAATGAAGAAGACAGAAGAGAAAAGCAAAAAATAAAGAGATAAACTACTGTGTGCATTTTGTCTGCCTGTCTCGCCACACCATCCGCGTCAATAGAAGAACAGAAGAAGATGAAAAAGAAAAAAAAAAGAAAAAGAAAAAGATTAAAAAATAAAACAAGTAGAGAGACTGAACCAATGCTAAGCAACACCTTATAATATATGACCAAAATTAATATATCTATTTAATTAATCTAAATTATTAATTGTGAAGGAGAAAAAGAAGAAAACAACAGCATAAACAACAGACAGACACTGCTGTTGCTGTTACTGCTGCTGTTGCTGCTGACTGTAGCTGTTGCTGCTGCTGCTGCTGCTGCTGCTGTATCTGCCGCTGCTGCTGCTGCTGGTCTATGCAGCGTTGAAACCGCTGCAGAATTTTCTTTTCTTTCCTTTAATTAAATATTTTTTAATTTTAATTTATATTTCTTTATTTTAAAATCCGTTTTGCAGTTTATTTTACTCTGTTATTCGCTGCCTCTGCATGCACCCGGTGGCCTGACCGTTTGATTGCATCTTCTTTTGCATATCTTTGAGCATATTTAAGCAAATTAATTAAATATTATAAATTAATTAAATAAATAATTATTTTTAATTCATTTTTATGCACTTATTTCACTTGTTTTATTCTATTTCAAAGTATTTACGCATCTTCTCTCCTGAGCAGCAGTGTCTGCAGTTTTTATGCATTTGTTTTCTTTGATTAAGAGAGAATATTTAAATAAATTAAATGAAATATTTAATTATTTTTACTTTTTGTTTATTTTATTTAATATATATAATTAGAAGGCCCTTTGTTTGCTGCTGTGCATCCACTAAATCTGCGGTGTATAATTTTATGTTTTTTTCTGCATTTGTTTGTCTTCTATTTTTCATAGCTGGGGTATTTTTAATACAATTTGAGTTATATTTAATTTAAGCAATTTAATTTATTAATTTTAATTTTAATATAATTTAATTTTTTTGTTTTTTGTCCTCTGCTGTTTTTCGCCTGCGTAATAACACCGCTCTTCTCACCACCGATATTTATTACAATATATAAATATATATATATATATATATATATAGATATATAAATATATAAATATATATATATATATGTGTATATGCATATATATATGCATATATATATATGCATATATATACCTATATACACCTATAGATACGCGTCTATATATATATATATGCATATATATATATATATATATATTATTTTCTTTCGTGTGCATATAATATGCGTATTAGAGTTAGAATAGGTGTATCCAACATACATATTATTCATTCAATGTGTTTATATCGTATAGATATTATATTTATTATTATTATTATTATTATTATTATTATTATTATTATTATTATTATTATTATTATTATTATTATTAT
>NW_013549838.1:18449-30717 GCF_000499425.1 Eimeria acervulina
AGAATGAGCATATATTGTTGTATGTATTATGTGTGTATATTATGCATATTATATTATATATATAGATTACAGTATATATATATATATATCCATATGTATATATATATATATATATATAGATATATATCTATACATTATATATATTCATATATTTATATATGTATGTATATCTATGCGTGTATGTGTATATTGTTTGTGCATAATATAGATAATACTACATTACGTATATATATATATATATATATATATTTACATACATACATATATATATGTGTATATTTACATATATATATATATATATTTACATATATATATATATCTACATATATATATATATATATATATATATGTATCTGTGTATGCATATATATGTATATATAACATTTAAAATATACTTGATGTAGATATATATACATATATATATATATATATTGTTTATACAAAAGAATTGATGCATAGACGCACACTTCAATACAAATATAAAGAAGGTAATATTAACTCTTATTATTATTATTCTTATTATTATTATGCATGCGGGTTTGCTGCTGCATTGCAGCAGCAGCGGCAGCAACAAGTGCTGCTGCAACAAAGAAGAAACAGAAGCTGTCTCTTCTCTGTCTCCTGTCTGTTTTTTTTTTGCTTAAGCATTTGGAGTGTCTCCTGTAATATAAATTAATACACAAGGAGATTAACCCTTTTGCTGCAGCTGCTACAGCTAGCTGCAGCTAGCTGTAGCTTGCTGCACCTAGCTGCAGCTAGTTGTGGCTGCGCTAGTGGGGGCTCTTAGGCTAATGGTAGCAGCAAAACAAATAAAGCAGCTGCTGTAGCAGCAGCAGCAGCTGCTGCTGTAGCAGCAGCAGCAGCAGCAACGAAGACAATCAGAAAATAAGAACAAACATGAAAGCCTTCAATGCGCTTAGAGCGCACAGAGCTGAGATTTAGGGTGTAGGGTTTAGGGTTTAGGGTTTAGGGTTTAGGGTTAATGATTGCTCATAAAGGAAATAAGAGTTATTGTTTAGGTTCTTAGGGTTTAGGGTTATAGGGCTTAGGGTTTAGGTCGTTAAGTTTAGGCTTCAGGGTTTAGAATTTAGGGTTTAGTGTTTTGTCCTTATGTTTCATGGTCTAGGGTTTAGGGTTTAGGGTTTAGGGTTTAGGGTTTAGGGTTTAGGGTTTAGGGTTTAGGGTGACCGCGCTTGGCCGACTCGATGGAGTGATGGGCAGAGGGATGTGCGTCTTCTGCTGCAGCAAACAAACAAATAAATTATTTTAATCTATTTAGTGTTTGTCTTAGCTTTATATCTTTTTATGTTTCAAAACCAACCGCAGCAGCAGCAGCAGCAGCAGCAACTGCAGCAACTGCAGCAGCAGCAGCAGCAGCGCCGATGGTCTCGTCCTTACAGTGGGCGATCGGCTCTTTGTTGTCTAAAGTTCTTTCTTTGTGTTTTTTAAAGAAATAATTTAATTAATTATATTAATTAAATTAATTAAATTAATTAATTGCTTTTTATTTTCTCGTTCATTGATATTTCACAGAGTTCTAACTTCCTCTCGCATCGGAAGGCATGAGGCCCTCTTCAGGTGTACAGGCACCTCATCGCTACATCGATATCTTCATCTTCGAGTGCATGCAAAGAAGAAAAAACTTTATTTAAATAATTATTACCTTCAGCAGCGGTTGTTGCAGCGGCAACAACAGTAGCAGCAGCAGCAGAAGCAGCTGCTGCAGCAGCTGCTGCTGAAGGCGGAGAGACCTGCATGAGACGGCAGCAACAGCAGCAACAGCAGCAACAGCAGCAGCAGCAATAGCAACAGCAGCAACAGAGTCTATCTGTGCCGGATCTGTTGCAGCTGGTGGTGCTAGGGGCGTTTTGTGGCTCTCTGAGTGTTCAGGGTTTAGGGTTTAGGGTTTAGGGTTTAGGGTTATCTAAAAAGCAAAGTGAAGAGGCCAGCCATGGAGAGCCCCCCGAACCTCGGCTGCGTTTCACCTGCAGCAACAGCAGCAGCAGCAGCAACAATAGGCCCACCAGCAGCCACATCAACAGCATCAGCAACAGCAGCAGCAGCAGCAACAACAACAACAGCAGCAGCAACAACAACAACAGCAGCAGCAACAACAGCAGCAAGAACTGGGAGCACCCGCTTTGCTGCTACCTCTTGGCGTGCATCTTTAAGGTCGTCTGTCTCCTCCTTTAGCTTTCAATTACTCTTTACTGCTGTTTGTCTCTGCTGCTTTTTCTGTCTCCTCGAGCTTTCTCTGCCTTCTCCTACGCAAGCAGCAGCAACAGCAGCAGCAGCAGCAGCTCTTGCTGCTGCTTCTCCAGGCCCCTTCTCCTTTGTCTTGCTTGCTGCTGCTTCGAGCACAGAGATATTCCCTGAAGCAGCAGCAGCAGCAGCAGCAGCAGAAGCAGAAGAAGAAGATGATGACTCCGACTTCTTGTCTCTATCGACGGAGAGCAGCAGCAGCAGCCCCGAAGCAGCAGCAGCAGCAGCAGCAGCAGCAGCTGACTATGACCTGATTGGAGCTGCTGCTTCAGCTCTGCTGCATGAAGATGCTGCAGCAAATACACCATACGGGGGCCCTCTAGAAGAAGCCGAGAGACAGCGAGAAGATTTGCTGCCAGCAGAGGAGACAGAAGAGACACAGCTGCAACAGTATCTGCATGAAGAAGAGGAGCTTTCTATCCCTACTGCTGCTGCTCCTGCTGCTCCTGCTGCTGCTGCTGCTGCTGATGAGCTGCTAGAGGAGACAGAGCACGATCTACCCCTTCCTTTAGATATATATTCACCTGAGACGGAAGAAGCAGCAGCAGCAGCAGCAAGAGAACCCGCAGCAGCAGCGGCAGCAGCAGCAGCAGCAGCAGCAGAAACAGAAATACATGTCCCATCAAAATACAAATGGGTGAGAGACAACTGTCTCCTTTTTTTTATTTTCACCGTCTCTGTCTCCTTCTTGTTTTATTTAACTTTTTCTTCTTGTCTCTTCTTTATTTTTTAATTCAGCTTCTCTGCTGTCTCCTTAATTATTTTATTATGTCGTTTGTTTGTGTTTGTTTGTCTCGCTCTTTGTTTTGCTGCTTCTCTCTGTCTTTTATTGTGTCTCTGTCTCCTTTTCTGTCTCTTCTCTCTATCTTGTTGTCTCTTCTTCTGTCTCCTTCTCTCTCTCTCTTAGTCCGCTGCAACCCTAAACCCTAAACCCTAAACCCTAAACCCTTTTTTTTCTTTGCTTCAGGACCCTCCTATGCCTTCTGCTAAACTGCCTCTGCTGGAGCATGTAGCAGAGGCATTTAAATTGCAAACAAATGAAACGCCAGAACATATCGCCGCTTTCCAGGTCCTAAACCCTAAACCCTAAACCCTAAACCCTAAACCCTAAACCCTAGCCCTAACTGTTGACTCTATGCTAGAGGCTCCACCCTTAACCCTAAATCCATATACCCCAAGCACTCAGATGCTGTCTATAGTACTGCTTTGCTAGATATGGGTATCATCAGATTGAAATTAGGGTTTAGGGTTTAGGGTTTAGGGTTTGTTCTGCAGGCCGCGTTTTGTTTGCGCGAATACTTGGAGGAGGCCTTCAACAGCTGGGATCTGCTGCTGCAGCAAAGCTGCAGCAGCAGCAACCAGCTGTTTCCGTCTTACTATCTGATGCACAAGCAGCAGCAGCAGCAGCAGCAGCAGCAGCAGCGCAACAGAATTCCTCTTGCTGCTCAATCGGCATTTCTGGTGTATCCTCTCTTAGTTCATTTGTATCAGGTTTGCATTATTATTATTATTTATTTATTATTATTATTATTATTATTTATTATTATTATTATTTATTAGTATTATTACTATTAATATAATATTTGCTGCTATTAGCGTCTGTCTGTGCTTTGTTCTGTTGTTTGCTGTTGCTGCTGCTCGGCTGTACGTACACCTTTGCTCGCTGCTTCTGCATGTGCATCACCAGCAGCAGTATTTGCTGCTGCTGCTGCAACAGCAGCAAATACTATTGCTGGTGATGCAGCGATAGTTACTCATGCTGCTCTTGCTGCTGCTGCTGCTGCTGCTGCTGCTGCTGCGCAACTCCTGCTGCAGCTGCTGCTGCTACAAATCAACGCTTGCCGTTGCTGCTGCCCCTACTCTGCTGCATCTGGTGCAGCTGCTGCTGTTGCTGCAGCTACTGCTGCTGCTGCTGGCTTCTGTCTTTACAAACTACTACTTGTTGACAACTTGTTGGTGTTATTTGCTGTTTGTTTTCTTAATTTGTTTTTAATTTGTCTTTCAGGTGTATGGGGAGCTTCCTCTGAGTGTACAGAGAGCTATATCATCATTAGCTGCATACTTAAACGGGAAGGAGTTGCTGCTAATCCCTGCTGCTGTTATTCCTACTGAGGTGTATATACACCTCGGCGCTGCTGCACTACCTGAGCTGCTGCAGGAAGAGCCCAGCGACGAAACAGACACCGCCAGCAGCAGCAGCAGCAGCAGCAGCAGCAGCAGGAGCAGCAGGAAGAGGAAGGAGCTGGCGTCGCTGGTCAGGAGTTTTCCTCTGCGTGTTCTTGATGCTACATCTCAATCGCCTCTTTATGCTGCAGATGCTGCAGCTAAAAAAGAAATAGCAGCAAATCTACTCGGAGATCTCGGAGACCCCTTATATCCTTTTAATGATGGTTGGCTGCAGCTAGCTGTAACTAGCTGCAGCAAGATGCCGCACTTCAAGCTGCCAGGCATGTTGTCCTGCTGCTGCTGCTGCTGCTGCTGTTGTTGTTGCTGTTGCTGTTGCTGTTGCTGTCTCTTTTTCGTCATTAGCTGCATGCATATTGTCTCCGTTTTGCTGCTTTGTTGCAGCTATATATTTTTTGCTGTATTTGTTTTTTTGTCAGTTCTGTCTCTCTTTGTCTCCTTCGCTGTCTCTTCTCTGTCTCCTCTGTCTATTTATTTATTTGTTTATCTCTCTCTCTCTCTCTCTCTCTCTCTCTCTCTCTCTCTCTCTCTCTCTCTCCTCTGTCTCTCTCTTCTGTCTCCCTCCCACTGTCTGTCTCTTCTTTGTCTCTTCTGTCTGCTTTGTGTTTGCTGTCTCTTCTTTGTCTCCTTTGTTTTTTTCTTTATTTGTTTGTCTGTCTTTTTTATCTCTTTACGATTTATATATATCCATATATATATATGTGTGTTTAGAGTGTATAATATGTATATTTTTGAGGATAAATATATTTCTTTATTCTTTATTTCTTTCTGTCTCCTTTAATGTTTATTTATTTAAGTGTCTCCTTTCTCCTTCAGCTCCTGACTTCTCTTCTTCTCTTCGCTTAATTCAATCTGCAAGACAATTAGCAGCAACAGTCGGGCTGAGCATGCAGAAACACGGAGAAGTAAACCCCACACTCATTAAATATACTTGCATGCATGCAGACACATTATATGCATGCATGCATGCATGGATGCAGACATATTATATGCATGCATGCATGCATGCATGCAGACATATTATATGCATGCATGCATGCATGCATGCAGACACATTATATGCATGCATGCATGCATGCATGGAGACACTTTAGATGCATGCATGCAAGCATGCATGCATGGAGATACTTTATGTGCATGCATGCATGCATGGAGACACTTGATATGCATGCATGCATGCATGGAGACACTTGATATGCATATGTATGTATGCATGCATGCATACATGCATGCATACATGGGGACACATTATATGCATGCATGCATGGAGACACATTGTCTCCTTTTGTCTCCTTTAATTATTCTTTTATGTTCTTCTATTTCCTTTTATTTCCTTGTACATCCTTTTGTCTCGTTCTGTCTCCTTTATTTATTGTTTATCTTCTTTTATTTCTTCTTTTATCTTTTCTTAATTCTTTTTTATCTTTTTTAAATTCTTTTTTGTCTCCTCTGTCTCCTTTTGTCTCCTTTTCAGGAGATGGCTTCGACTTATTCACAAATATCTGCAATTGAGGAGACAGAAGCAGAAGAGATGCAGCAAGCAGCAACGCCGCACTTGCTGCCTTCCCCAGCAGAAGCAGCAGAAGCAGCAGCAGCAGCAGCAGCAAAAGCAGCAGCAGAAGCAGCACCAGCAGCAGAACCAACAGCACCACCAGCAGAAGAAGCAGCACCGGCAGCAGCACCAACAGCACCACCAGAGGAAGAAGCAGCAGCAGCAGCAGCAGCAGCAGCAGCAGCTAGCGAAAAAGCAGAGCTAGCTATAGAAGCAAGAGAAGCGCCTCCACAAGAGATACAGCTTACCCCTGCGGAGCAGCTGGAGGCTGCAGAAGAAGAAGAAGAGAAAGAAGAAGAAGACGAGAAAAAAGAAGAAGAGAGACAGAGAGAAGAGGAAAGAAAAACAGCAATTATAACAGAAAAGGAGACAGTAAGAGACAACTTAAACTGTCTCCTTTCTTAGTTAAAAATATATATATTGATTCGTTGCTTAAAGTGTATCAGAACCTAGGGTTTAGGGCTTAGGGTTTAGGGTTTAGGGTTTAGGGTTTGGAGTGCATTTGGGTGTACACTGTACAACAGAAGGAGACACGGCTTTCTCTGGGTGGAGCTGCTGCTGCTGCTGCAGCAGTTGCTGCATTTAAAAGGCCTTTAAGACAGCGACAGAGAGAAGAAGAAGAGAGACAGAAGAAAGAAAAGGAGACAGAAGAAGAAGGAGAGAAGGAAGAAGAGCAAGAAGAAAAGGAGACAGAAGAAATAGCAAAAGCTGCAGAGACAGCAGAAAAGAAGGCAGGCGGTGTACGCATGCACAGATAAACTCTTTATTTGTCTCTTCTTTTGCTATTATTAATTAAATAAAAACTATTAGCTGTCTCCTTTATTTGTATTTTAATTTGTATATCTTCCTGTCTTTATGTTCATTCTTCTGTCTCTCTTCTTCATTTGTTGCTCTAGCTGTCTCCTTTCTGTTTTCTTCTGTCTCTTCGTGCTGCTTAACTTTATTTCTCTTCATTTTTGTCTCCCTTCTTGCTGTGTCTGTCTGTCTCCTTTTGTCTTCTTCTCTGTCTTTTGTTTTACTTCTTTATCTTTTATCTGTTTTGTTTGTCTGTCTCCTCGTTTATGTTTGTGTATTTCTATTTCTTTTCTTGCTGTGTCTCTCTGTCTCCTTCTGCATTACTTTGCCTCTGCATGCTTCTTTATTTTAATTCTTCTGTCTCTCTTTCTTCTCAAGCACTCGTTTAAAGTAGTTTAGGCGTCTCCTTTATCTGTCTGTCTCCTTCATTCTCTCTTTCTTTTGTTGCTTTGTTGCTTGCTTCTTCTCTCTTTTCTCTGTCTCTGTCTGTCTCCTTTTATGTATGTATGTTTGTGTGTTTGTTTGTTTGTCTCTGTCTCTGTCTCCTTCTATGTTTGTTTGTTTATTTGTCTCTGCCTCTGTCTCCTTTAATGTTTGTTTGTTTGTCTCTGTCTCCTTTATTCCTCTGTCTCTTTTTATATGTTTGTTTATTTATTTGTCTCTGTCTCCTTTTGCTTCTCTCTGTCTCCTCTTACTTTTTATTTGTTTGTCTCCGTCTGTCTCCTTTTGTGTTTGTTTGTTTGCCTCTGTCTATTACACCTTTTCTTTATCATTTTGTTTATATATTCAAGATATAATATATATAATATTTATAATATATATAATATTATATAATATAATATATATATATATATATTTTTAATCTCCTCTTAATATCACTAGTTATTTTGTTTTTCTTTCTTTGTTTGCTGCTGGTGTCTCCTTTCGTAGCTGTCTCTGGGTGCTGCAATGCGTGTTGCTGCTGCTGTTGCTGCATTTAAAAGGAGACAGCAGCAGAAGAAGGAGACAGCAGCAGAGGCGCTTAAAGCAGCAACAGAGGAGACACTTGAAGCTGGAGAAAGAGAAGAAGCAGAAGAAGAAAAGGAGACACTAGAAATAGAGGAGGCAGCACAACAGCAGCAAGAGAAGAAGGAAGAAGGGCCCGCAGCTATTGCTGCTGCTGCAGCAGAAGAAGCAGCAGAAGAAGAGGAGACACTAGAAATAGAGGAGACAGCACAGCAACAGCAAAAGAAAGAGAAAGAAATGCCTGAAGCTGTTGCTGCTGCTGCAGCAGAAGAAGCAGCAGAAGAGGAGGAGACAAAAGCAATAGAGGAGACAGCACAGGAGACGCAAAAGAAAGAAGAAGAAAGGCCTGTAGCTGTTGCTGCTGCTGCAGCAGAAGAAGCAGCAGAAGAAAAGGAGACACTAGAAATAAAGGAGACACAACAAGCCCCCGAACCAGAAAAAGAGGAAGAGCTGTTAATTGCTGCAGCAGCAACAGAAGAAGCAGAGGAAGAAAGAGAAACAACCGCAGAGGTAGGCAGCAGCAGCAGCAGCAGCAGCAACAGCAGCAGCAGCAGCAGCAACTCCCCTGCATCAGCAACACACCAAGGAGGAGACAGACAAACAGCAGCAGCAAACAAAATAATGAATCAACAGAGCAGAAGGAGAGATATGCCTCTCTTTCCCTTTAGCTGCTGCCGAGGGTTTCCGCTCTAGGGTTTAGGGTTTAGGGTTTAGGGTTTGGAGCCAAGGTTACAGATACTATCGTTCGAAGTCGAGGGGTTTAGGGTTTAAGGTTTTGGGCTTAAGATTTAGGGTTAAGGGTTTAGTGTTTAAGGGGAAGGGCTTAGTGTACAGGGTTTAGAGCTTAGGGTTTAGGGTTTAGGGTTTAGGGTTTAGGGTTTGTTTTCAGGTGTCTCCTATGGAGAAGAAATTATGTCCGGGTTCGAAGCCCCCGTCTCCTGCGGAGGTGAAGATTAATTTTTTGTCTTTCTTTGTTTATTATTCTGCTGTCTCCTTTTGTCTTTCTTTATCTGTCGCTTTTGTCTTTCTCTTGTCTATCTGTCTCCTTTTGTCTTTATCTGTCTCCTTTTGTCTTTATCTGTCTCCTTTTGTCTTTATCTGTCTCCTTTTGTCTTTGTCTGTCTCCTTTTGTCTTTGTCTGTCTCCTTTTGTCTTTGTCTGTCTCCTTTTGTCTTTGTCTGTCTCTTTCTGTGTCTTTGCATGTCTCCTTTGTCTTTCTTTGTCTGTCTCCTTTTGTCTTTATCTGTCGCTTTCCTTCCTTTCTGTCTTGTTGCTTTCTCTCTCTGTCTCTCTCTCTCTCTCTGTCTCTCTGTCTCTCTCTCTCTCTGTCTCTCTGTCTCTCTGTCTCTCTCTGTCTCTCTCTCTCTCTGTCTCTCTCTCTCTCTCTCTCTCTCTCTCTCTCTCTCTCTCTCTCTCTCTCTCTCTCTCTCTCTCTCTCTCTCTACAGCCTTTCTATTTTTTGTCTCTGTTTGTCTGTCTCCTTTATTTGTCCTTCGTCATCATGTTGGCTTTTAAGCCTATTGCTACCCCCAAACCCTAAACCCTAAACCCTAAACCCTAAACCCTTGCGGAGACATATATATATATATATATATCCCGACAGTCTGTCTCTCTCTGTTCTTGTCTCTTCTTCTTTTTAGAAGGAGCTTCTTCTTTCTAATTTGCTTCAGTTTCACAGAGAGTTTGCGGTGTCTGTACACCCCAACGCAAAGAAGGAAATCCTAAAGAGAGCAGCAGCAGCATTAAGAGAGACAGAAATTAGACTAAGAGGAGCAGCGTGGGGCGACAGCTTTAATATTCTTCTTAGTCTTCTTCAGCAGCAAACTGCTGATGCACAATTTATTGATAAACTCAAAGAGCAACGTAAGACCTCTAAACCCTTCTAAACCCTAAACCCTCATTAACCCTAAACCCTCATTAACCCTAAACCCTCATTAACCCTAAACCCTCATTAACCCTAAACCCTCATTAACCCTAAAACCCTCAGCAAAAGCCCTTCGAAGCCTCAGTTACAATACACACGGAACACCTTCAAACCCTACATTCTGAACCCCCAATCCCCAAACCCTAAACCCTAAACCGTAAACCCTAAACCCTAGAGCTTCGTTTGCTATTCAGTGTTGAAGACGAATCAATTGGAGGGGGAACTGCTGGCTCTATCTGAGGAGTACACTGCGGAGACAGCGCCGCATGCACCTGCAGCAGCAGCAGCAGCAGCAGCAGGAGCAGCAGCAGCAGCAGCAGCAAGTCGCCCCAAAGACAGAAGAAAAGAAAAGGAGACAGTGAAGAAAGCAGCAGATCTCCTGCAGCAAATAGCAGAAGACACCTTCATGGGTTTATCGAGACTAAAGAAATATATTAAGTGCTGCGACATAAACAAAGACAGCAAACAACAGCACTGGGGGCTGACGCCTAAGACTGCTGCAGCTTCTCTAAACCCTCTACTCTCTAAGAAGGCTTTAAAGCTAATCAGCAAGTGTACGTACACCCCCACAAACCCTAAACCCTAAACCCTAAACCCTCAAAAACCTAAGACTGTTACTGCCTTTCTAAACCCTTAACTCTCTAAGAAGGCCCTAAAGAACATCAGCAAGTGTACGCACACATCCACAAACCCTAAACCCTAAACCCTCAGAAACCTCAAAACCCTAATCAACAACAACGCCGCAGCTCCTACAACTTGTAGGTCCACGGCCAACCCCCTAGGGTTTGGAAAAAGATTTTAGGGTTTGGGATTTAGGGTTTAGGGTTTAGGGTTTAGGGTTTAGGCTTGATGAAGAGGGTTTCGTTTGCAGCTGAAGGGCGCAAGAAAGCAGAAAGAAGAAAGCAATTCTTGCAGCACCTAAAGGTAAATCCATAAGCTATGATTCAGGGGTTAGAAGCAAGGGTTTAGGGTTTAGGGTTTAGGGTTTAAGGTTTAGGGTTTGCTGTTTTTCTCCGGCTTGTTCTTCAGAAATGTGTAGACGACAACATAAAGGCCTTCCACGGTAGCGTTATAAACCCTAACGCGTTTAGTCTGAACCCTTGAGCATACCCTCAAACCCTAAACCCTAGAAAACCCCAAACCCCAAACCCTAAACCCTAAATCCTAAATTGTAGGTTGTGCTTGAGGGTTTCTGTTCAAAAGAGCTGCCTTTTTTATTGCTCAGCGTCTCGGCAGAAACACCCTGAAAAATATCCGACGCCAAACGGTGGGCTGGCGTAGGGTTTAGGGTTTAGGGTTTAGGGTTTGGTTGTGTCTGTAGCTGGATAGTGTTTTCTTTTGCTGAGCTGAATGTTGAGGGCCTTAGCTGCTGCAGACAGAAGCGATTGGAGGGCACAGCCAGTTCAATCTCAACGGTTTAGGGTTTAGGGTTTAGGGTTTAGGGTTTGTTTGTGTGTGCAGATTTCTTTGATGCGTCTTCTTGTTTGCTGCACCGACAGTTTATGTCGCTGCCATACAAAGACCGCGAGGAGCTGCTTTCTGCTGTCTCCTTTCCTGAGCCTCCACCTGTCTCCTTTCTAGCAACTGTCTCCTCAGCTGTCTCCCCAGCTGTCTCCTCAGGTGTCTCCTCAGCTGTCTCCCCAGCTGTTTCTTCAGGTGTCTCCTCAGGTGTCTCCTCAGGTGTCTCCGGGGTATATTTAGCTCAAATACAGCTGCATGAAGGAGGCAAAAAACAAAAACAGAAAAAACAAAAGAAAACAGCTGGAGACTCCCTGCTGCATATAAATGATTTGATTGAATTCGCACTGAGACAAAGAGGTCAGCCAAACCCTAAACCCTAAACCCTAAACCCTAAACCGTCTGGCTGGGCAATGTTTCTGTTCGTACTAGGGTCTAGGGCTCATGATTTAGGGTTTAGGGCTAAGGATTTGGGGTTTAGGGTTTAGGGTTTAGGGTTTAGGGTTTAGGGTTTAGGGTTGTCTGTGTGTATACAGTGTCTCTTGATGAGGCGTCTTCTTATATAGAGCTCTTAAACGGCATATATTTGCAGTCTTCTGCTTCTGAGTTGTCTCCGTCTGAAAGAGAGCAGCAGTTGGAGGAGCTTGTCTCTTTATTTGAAGCTGCAGAGACAGCAGAAAAGGAGACAGACATAAAAGACAAGCTAGCTGTCTTCAGCGATATTGTTATTGAAGTGTCTCTTGTGCCTCCTCATCAGCTTATCTGGGCTGTATACGCAGGTATTTATTTATTTTAATTATTTAATTCTTTATTTTGCTGCTTTCAATAATATTATCTCTCTCTCTGTCTCGCTCCTTCTGTCTCCTCCAGCTGTCTCCTCTTTACCTGTCTCCTTTCTCTCTGTCTCTTTATTCCGAGTCTTTTGTTTGTTTTTTGTATAAATATAAATTAAATGTATATATAAATATAAATATAAATACAAACATAGATATAAATATAAATATAAATATAAATATAAATATAAATATAAATATAAATATAAATACAAACATAGATATAAATATAAATATAAATATAAATATAAATAT
>NW_013549837.1:0-19222 GCF_000499425.1 Eimeria acervulina
CAGCAGCAACAGCAGCAGCAGCAGCAGTATCAGCAGCAGCAGCAGCAGCATTCACCCTGGGTGATCAGCAGCAGCATCATCATCATCATCAGCAGCAGCAGCAACAGCAGCAGCAGCAGCAGTATCAGCAGCAGCAGCAGCAGCATTCACCCTGGGTGACGCTTCTAAACCTTTCATGTCCTGCTGTATCCCAGATCTGCGCCTTCACAATTTTGTCTCTTATCTTCAGCATCTTCGTTTTAAAGTCGATGCCCACTGTAGACCGCACCCCCATCATATGACGCCCCCCATAAGGGTGGGGGCCCCCCTGGGGGCCCCCCTGTGGGCTCCCTTGGGGGCCCCCCTGTGGGCTCCCTTTGGGGCCCCCCTGTGGGGTCTCCTGGGGGCCCTCCTGTGGGCTCCCTTTGGGGCCCCCCTGTGGGGTTTCCTGGGGGCCCCCCTGTGGGGTCCCCTGGGGGCCCCCCTGGGGGCCCCCCTGTGGGGTCCCCTGGGGGCAGTCTTTGTTTTTCTTGTCTTTAATGGGGGAGCCTTCTTGGTGGCTGCTGTGGGGCCCCTCTCTTTGGTGCTTGTTAGAGGGGCCCCTAGCCCTGGGGGCCCCGTGACGGGGGCCCCCAGGGGGCCCCTCAACAAAACGCAGCAACATGCTGCTCTTTCCGACGCCACTATCACCTGAGAAAGAAGAGAGACACCTTTGATGAGGGTTTAGGGTTTAGGGTTTAGGGTTTAGGGTATAGGGTTTAGGGTTTGTGGGTCTGAAGGAGTACGGGGGAAAGAAACTCAATGGAAGAGACAGATGAGGGTTTAGGGTTTAGGGTTTAGGGTTTAGCAAAGAGCGGGAGGCGAAGGCTAACTACAAAAAACAACACACAAGGAAGATAGAGACAGAGAGGAGACAGAAAGGAGACAGCAAGGAGACCTAAGGGAGGCAGCAGCAGCACCAGCAGCAGCACCAGCAGCAGCACCAGCAGCAGCACCAACAGCAGCAGCAACAGCAACAGCAGCGCCAACGGCAGCAGCTGCACTAACAGCAGCAGCGCCACTAACAACACATCAGCAAAAGCAGCAGCAACAGCAGCAGCAGCAGCAGCAGCAGCAGCCTTGCCTATGAGTATGATTTTTAGTAGGTAGTCATAAGCCAGGGCCGACTGTCTCCTCGATCCCCCCATTACTGTCTCTACAGCAAACGCCACAGCATCAGAGGCAGCCATCTTCTCTTGCTGCTGGTGTTGCTGCTGGTGTTGCTGCTGCTGCTGCTGCTGCTGCTGCTGTTGCTGCTGCTGCTGCTGCAGGCGCGGGCCTTTGAGCCCCTAAGAAACCTAAGTTTTTTCTTCGCTGTCTGATCCTGCTGGGGTGCGTTAAAGAGCAGAGTCTGCATGCAGAGCCCTGGCGAGCGTGCTGCTGCTATTACTGCTGCTGCTGCTGGTGCTGGTTATTGCTGCTGCAGCAGGGGCTGCAGCAACGCCGGCAGAAGACCAGCGGTCTGTCAGGGGCTACAGCTTAGCAGCAGCAGCAACAGCAATTAAGCAGCAGCAGTAGTAGCAGCAGCAGCTGTTGCTGTTGCTGCTTCAGGGGAAGAGTTCTCTGGGGCCCCCTTAGTGTATGAGCAGCAGCAGCAGGGCCCCCGGGGGCCCCCCGTTAGCTGGGGGCCCTAAAGACAGCAGCAGAAGGAGACAGAAGGGTTGTTTGGTTGCGACTGAGTTTAGGGGCGTAGAGGCAACTCAACAGAAGGAGACAGAAGAGACAAAAGCAAAGAGAAGGGAAACAGCGCAGAGCTGCTGCTGCTGCTGCTGCTGTTGCTGCTGCTGTAGCTGGCTACTGCTGTTTTTGTCTCCCGCCTTTCGCTGCTGAGAGGAGACACATGCCTCCTAACACTTTTAATGAAATACAAATAATAAGAAGAAGCAAACAGAACACTTTATTCTAGCCTCAGCAGCAACAGCAGCAGCAGCAGCAGCAGCAGCTGCTGCTGCTGCTGTTGCTGCAGCAACAGCAGCAGCAACAGTCGCGCCGAGACCGCTGGGGCCCCTTTGTGTGTGTCTTCCATGCGTGTGCAGTCTCCTTCTTTATTTTTTCATGCTTAAAACTTTAATTTTGTTTATTTAAATTTAACTGTCTCTATTTATATTACCTCTGTCTCCTTTGCCGCTCCCTATACCTTCTTCTGGGGGCCCCCCTCTCGCCTGCTGCTCGCCTCTGGGGGCCCCCCGCTGCCTTCTTCTGTATCCAGACCTTAGGGGCCCCCCTAATATATATTTTTAATTTATATTTTATTTTATTTATTATGCTTGAGGCCCCTCTACTGCAAAAAACAGCACTCAAACAGCAGACATAGGGGGGCCCCCAAAAGGAGACAATGCAATTCGGAGACAGTCTCCTTATCTCCTCAAACGAGTGGCTTCAACAGGCGACTGTTGCTGCTAATGAAGATTTAGGGGCCCCCAACAACCCTCAGCAACAGACTGATGCCCCTGTAGGGCTTCAAGGGGCCCCAGAGGGGCCCCCAAGGGTCTTAGAGGGGCCCCCAGGGGCCTCAGAGGGGCCCGCAGGGGTCTTAGAGGGGCCCCCAGGGGTCTTACAGGGGCCCGCAGGGGTCTTAGAGGGGCCCGCAGGGGTCTTAGAGGGGCCTGCAGGGGTCTTAGAGGGGCCCGCAGGGGTCTTAGAGGGGCCCGCAGGGGTCTTAGAGGGGCCCGCAGGGGTCTTAGAGGGGCCCCCAGGGCCCACAGGGGCCTCAGAGGGGCCCCCAGGGGGCCCCTGGACCCTGGGGGGGGCCCCCAACGCTGAGATTGTCGATAACCCTCTCTGTGCTGTCTCCTCTCCACAGGCTGCCTGCAGTCTTGTTACTTCGGGGGCCCCTGTTGTGAGTGGGCCCTTTGCTGCACCGCTGGAGGCAGATGGGGGCTTGGGGGCCCCCTACTTTGAATCTTTATCGGGTGGGGATATTCAGGGGCCCATAGAAGTAGGGGGCCCCATTGGGGCCTCTTTGGGGCCCTTTGCTGTCTCTGAAGAGGATTGGTTTAAAGCGAGCCTTGCAGAGCCCCTGTCTCCTCCTGCCTTAGGGGCCCCTCTAGGAACTGCCTTGGGGGCCCCTATGGGGGCCCCTGTAGGGCAATATCTCTTAGATACCCCCTCTGGGGGCCCCCCTGGGCCCTCTATGGGGGCCCTTCCAAGCAGCAGTTTGCTGGGGTTTGCGTTTGAGAGCCCTATGAGTTGTCTCGAGCCCGTCGGAGGGGGGCCCCTAACGCCCACCCTTGGGGCCCCTGAGGGCCCCCCAACATCAACCCTGGGGCCCCCAGGGGGGCCCCCAATAACCACCGTTGGGGTCCCAGGGGGGCCCCTAATGCCCACCCCGGGGGCCCCTGTAGGGCCCCTAATGCCCACCCTGGGGGACCCTCAGGGCCCCCCAACGACCCCCTTGGGGGCCTCTGGGGGGCCCCTTATGACTGCCCTGGGGGCCCCTCTGGGGCCCCATGCTCTTGCGATCCCTGGGGAGCCCTTGGCAACCACCCTGGGGGCCCCTACGGACCCATCAATGAATACTGTGGGGTTCAGTGTGGGGCCCCCCGCTCTAGGGCCCCCTGGGGGCCCTCTAGGAACCTCCCTGGAGGCGCCTGGGGGCCCTCTAGCAACCTCCCCGGGGGGGGCCCCTCCGGTTGCTGCTGCACCTGGAGGAGCATCTGCTGCTAAGGAGACAGAAGCCGTTGGTGACGAGGGCAAGGCCCCTGCTGCTGCTTCTCTTAGGGGCCCCATTGTGAAGGGGGCCCCTATGAGGCGCGGGCCCAGGCAGCTGCCCGGGGAGGCCCCTGAGGGGGCCCCTCAGCAGCAGCACAACCGGAAGGGGCCCCCCTGTGCTGCTGCTGCAGCATCTGCTGCTCCCCTAAAGGAGACAGAACAGAAAAAGGAGACACCAAGAATATCGCAAGAGACTCTTCTTCCTGCCTGCTGCTACGTAGAGCCGCTCCCTAGAAGCTTTCTACAGGGCCTAGGTAAGCATAGGGGCCCTTAAAGAGGGTTCAGGGGCCCCCACGGAGGAGGCCAGGGGGCCCCCCAGGGCTGCACACAGCAAAGGCCTTGCGGCCCTCTCCAGCGCTTCTCTTTTGGGGGCCCCACCAAACCCTAAGGGACCCCCAAGGGGGCCCCCAAAGAATTCCCTGTCTTGTGTTGTCTTAAGGTGTTGAGTTGAGGGGGAGTCAGCAAGCATAGACACCTCAGTAGACTGCATGCATGCATGCGTGCATGCAGTAGATAGTATGAGTGTAGCAGTTAGACTGCATGCATGCATGCATGCATGCATGCATACATGCATGAACAGGTGTATGCATGCATGCATGCATGCGTGCATGCATGCAGGGCTGGAGGCACCTCTTGGTATTGAGGAGACACTTGCATATGAAGCAGCGGTGCGGGGCAACTGTCTCCTGTGGCTGCCGCTGAAGAGAAGAACTGTCTCCTTAGTGCCGGGTTTAATTGTTTATACTTTCTTACAAAACATTGCTGTCTCCTCTCAACTTATTGTCTGTCTCTCCCCCACAAATAAGGGGGCCCTTCGTCTCCAAGAGTCTCTTCAAGAGGCACTGACTTTCCTGTACCCTCATCAGCGCGGCTGCGGGGGCCCCCACTGTACACCCGACCAAGAGGGGGGCCCCTATAAGGGCCCCTATGGGGGCCCCTATGGGAGCCCCTATGAGGGCAGCAATGAGGGCCTTTATGGGGGCCCCAATGGGGGCCCCTGTGGGCCCTATGAAGGCCCCTATAAGGGCCCCTGTGGGGGCCCCTTTGACGGCCCTTATAGGGGTCTATATAAGGGCCCCTATGAGGGTCCCTATAAGGGCCCCTATGGGGGCCCCTATGGCGGCCCCTATGGGGGCCCTTATGGGGGCCCTTACGGGGGCCCCTATGGGGGCCCCTATAAGGGCCCTTATGAGGGGCTTCGCGGGCTGGTGACGCGGCTTTGTCCCTCAAAGGGTACGAAGGAGACAGCAGCAGCAGATAAAAAAGAGAGACACTGGCAGCAGACGCATCTGCAAGTAAGATGGGGGGCCCCAGCCACTTGGAAGACCTACATTAGAGATTTAAAGGCCTTTACTGAGGCCCTCAGGGATAAAGCGGGGGTACGTGGGGATGCTGCTGCTGCTGCTGCTGCAGTGCTTCTGCTGCTGCTGCTTCTGCTGCTGCAATGCTTCTGCTGCTGCTGCAATACGTAGCAGCTCTCTCCCTGTTCTGGGTGCCTGTCTCCTCTATTTGCTCTATATATATAATCTATAATACATATATATAATCTATAATATATATATATATATATATTATATTTTTTGTAGAAGCCTGCACTTGTTCTTTATCTCAGTGAGTGCTGCACTGTCTCCTTGTTTGTCTCTTTGTTGTTTACTTATTTATTTGTTTGTTTGCTGTTTATTTATTTATTTATTTATTTATTTATTTTTCTGTTTATTTGTTTATTTGTTTGTTTGCTTATTTATTTATTTATCTGTCTGTCTATTTATTTATTTATTTATTTATTTATTTACCTATTTATCTATCTCTCTGTCTCTTTATTTATATATTTGTTGATATTCTATTAACCCCTACAATGTAAGGAGACACAAACGCAGAGACACAGAGGCCAGCAGAGTCTTGTCTCCTTCCTCGCTTCGATGCTGCTGCTGTTGCTTCCGATGCTGCTGTTGCTGCTTCTGCTGCTGCTGCTACTGCTACTGCTGCTGCTGCTGCTGCTGCTGTTGCTGCTGCTGTTACTTCTGCTGCTGCTGCTGCTGCTGCTGCTTCTGCTGCTGCTGCTGCTGCAGGTTTCGTGGCCTCCGCATACACCTGAAGAGAGACAACAGTTAAATTGGTATCACCCGCTCGCCCCCTTTCGCTTCGCTGCTTCTCAAGCAGAGGCATTGCAGTGTCTCTCTCGGGGAGACAAGGGCCCCCAGTACCCTATTGGGGGCCCCCTTAGGGGCCACCCCTGGCCCCTTGGCTGTATAGGCACCCCTGCTGCTGCTGCTGCTGCTGCTGCTGCTGCTGCTGCTGCTGCTGATGGGTCCTGCTGCCCCTGGGAGGGAAGGATCCCTTCAAGGGAGGCCTTTGTGCATTGGCCTCGCGTGATTGTCTCCTCAGTGTCTCTGTTTGTCCCTTTATTAATGCATGGATATCTTCAGCTTGATGATGTATCGCTGCTGCTGCTGGATGGAGTTGCCTGCAGCAGCAGCAGCAGCAGCAACAGCAGCAGCAGCAGCAGCGGGGTGGAAGGGTATGATTGTCTCTTAAAGCACTTTCTTCCTCGCGCTGTGTCTCCTCCTCGCATTGTCTGTCTAACGGAGACTCCCTTTATTGGTCTGCACCGCTGGGGCTTCAAAGATATTAAAAAAGAATTTAAGTGTCTCCTCAGCCTTCTTCGCTGTCCCTCCTTTATCTTAGCCGAGGCCCTTGGGGGCCCAGGGGGCCCCCCAACTGTAGATATCATACGCTTCTCCCCGCAGCACGCCCCCTACTGGACTGCAGCAGAAGTTGCTGCTGCAGCAGAACAAGCAGCAGCAGCTTGTACTTCTGCTGCTGCAGCAGCAGCAACAGCAAAAGAAGCTGCAGCAGCTTCTACTTCTGCTTCTGCTGCTGCAACTGCAGCAGCAACACTACCACCAAGTAAGGGGCACACAGCAGAAACGTCTGGTTTATTCTCTGCTGAGGAGGGGCCCCCCTGGGGGCCCCTTGGGGGGCCCCCCTCCCAACAGCTCTTCAGTGACACCGTACGCCGTCTGCTGTCTATCTGCAACAACTTCTTTATGCATGCACTCAAATCCAGAGGCCGCCTCGAGTTGGTAGGGCCCCCAGGGGGGCCCCCTAAGGGCTCTTCAACAGGGGGGGCCCCTGGAAAGGGGGACCCTCAGAAGGGGGCCCCTGGGGGCCCCCCAACTAGCGCGTTGCAGGAGACAGCTTCGTCCTCCCTCAGCCCCCCTGTGGAGACAGCCGATGAAGACCGAAGAGATGCAAAGGGGCCCCTGGGAGAGGGGCCCCTTAGAGAGGACCCTTTAAAAGAGGGGCCCCTTCGAGAGGGGCCCCTAAAAGGTGGGCCCCCAAAAGAGGGGCCCCATAAAGAGGGGCCCCTAAGCGGGGAGCCCCATAATAAAGGGGGGCCCCCAAGTGATGGGCCTCAAAAAGAGGGGCCCCTAAGTGGGGGGCCCTTAGAAGAGGGGCCCCTAAGTGGGAGGCCCCTGGGAGAGGGGCCCCTAAGTGGGAGGCCCCTGGGAGAGGGGCCCCTAAGTGGGGGCCCCCTAGGAGAGGAGGGAGAGGACCCTTTAGTGCGAGGGGTATTGAAGGAGGTGGGGGCCCACGTCTTTGTGAAGATGAACAGCTTATGTTTGGAGAGGGTTTGTTGTTTGCTGCCGCTGCAGCAAAAAGAAGAAGCTGCTTCGAGGTGGAGAAGTATGAAGGAGACTCTGCTGTATGTACAGCAGCAGTGGGGCTTCTGGTGTCTCTGTGCAGCAGCACAGCACCTCCGGGGCACCCTAAACACACTCGCTCTGTCCTTAGGGGGGCCCCCCATCTATCAAGAGGGGCCCCCCTCTACCTGCAGTCCTTTGCAATTCAAGACATTCCTGCAGCCGCTGCAGCAGCAAACCGTCTCCTTGGAGTCCCAGGGTGCCCCAGGGGCCCCAGGGGCCCGGGGGCCCCCCTGCAGCAGCAAACTACTTTCTATAAACCCCACAGAAGAAGCACAAGGGGGGCCCCCGCTGCCTTTCACAGTTAAAGAGGAACGAGGGGGGACTGGGGGCCCTTCTTTGGTGTCTCCTTCTTTAATCTCAGTGTCTCCTTCTTCAGCATTTGAGGGCCCCGCATGGCTTCACTTTCCTTTTGCAGAGTCTCCTGCTGCTGAGGGCCCTGCTGCACTTGGGGGGCCCCCCAAACAGGGGGGGGGCCCCCCTCTGTTTAGGGCTAACGCTGATTTGCTGCAGCGGAGACTGCAACTGGGTGTAGGATTTATCTTTATAGAGATGCTGGGGGCCCTGCTGCGGCAGCCTCAATTAAAACATTACATAGAGTACTGCAGCAAAGGCTTCACAAGCCTACACACCTTCCTACACTTCCTCCCCCCCAAGAAGCAGCAGCAGCAACAACAGCAACTGCTGCAGCAACAGATACAGCAACAACCCAAGCAGCAACAGCTGCAACAGCAACAGCAGCAGCTGCTGCAACACCAACAGGAACAGCTGAAACAGGATCGGCAGCAGCAGCAACTGCAACAGCAGCAGCAACTGCAACAGCAGCAGCAGCAGCTGCAGCAGCAGCAGCAGCAGCTGGAGATGTTAGCTTATCGCTGCCGTGTATTAGCGAGAGAGACTCTGAAAGGTCTCTTCAGCCCTCGCCTGGTGGAGCTGGATCGGGTGCTGTCTCTTTATTTGCAAGGAGACACCTCAGGAGACACCTCAGGAGACACCTGGAGAGACGCTTGGGGGCCCCTCCTGCATGCAGAGCGGGCCCTCATTGTTTGCCGCAGCAAAACTGCTGCTTGGTGCATCAGCCGCTTCCTGCAAGCCAGAGGACTCAAGGAGACTGTCTCTAGCTGGGGTTGGTGGGAGTTTGCTGCTCCTGCTGCTGCTGCTCCTACTGCTGCTGCTGCTCCTGCTGCTCCTGCTGCTGCTGCTGCGGCTGAGGGACACCTTGAGGGCAGCCACGGGAACAGTTGTCATAGGGAGGGCCTACGTGCAAAAGGAGACAAAATGGCATCAGGCTGCTGCTGCTGCAACTGCAGCAGCAAGTGCAGCAGCAGCCGTAGCGGCAAATGCAGCAGCCACCGCAGCAGCAGCAGCAGCAGCAGCAGCTTTCCTCGAAGGCTAGTTGTCGCTGCCAGCACTAATGCTGCGCTGCAGGGGATCGGGTCCAGAGGCTGCGGAGTTGTGTTAATGGCGGAGACACCTGAGAGGGAGAACGAGTTGCTGCAGGCTGCAGCCTGCTGCAGCAGCAGCAACAGCAGCAGCAGCAGCAGCAACGGCAGTAGTAAGACCACGGAATCAGCTGAACACCCTCCTTTGCTGCTGCTGTTTGCTGCTGATGCGCCTCCTGCCGTTTGTGCTTCTTGCTGCTTCTCTTCCTGCTCGCTGCAATCTCTTGGGGGGGGCCCTTTAGGGCCCCCTCTTCGTTTCGAGCTGTCTCCTTTGCTGCAGCACATATGTTTGCTGCGAGAGTTTGCCGCTGCTTGTTGCGCACGAGCATTTGAGGAACAGCAGCAGCAGCAGCAACAACAACAACAACAACAACAACAACAGCAGCAGCAGCAGC
The DNA here is from genome assembly GCF_000499425.1 of Eimeria acervulina. NCBI lineage: Eukaryota > Apicomplexa > Conoidasida > Eucoccidiorida > Eimeriidae > Eimeria > Eimeria acervulina. The sequence continues at coordinate 9,271 of NW_013549837.1, forward strand.
AGCAGGATTCAGGTGTCTCCTCAACCGGCGTAGGCGTGGAGACAGCAGCAGGAGCATTCGTCCCCCCAGTACTGGCGTGGGGTTTGCTGCAGCAAATTCTTAAGGAGAGCTTCAGTGAAGCAGCAGGCAAAGCCTTTAGGGAGGCCCGAGGTGCTGCTGCAGAGGCTCTGTATGCTTTGGGGCCCCTTAAAGCAAAACGGAGACAGCTGGGGGCCCCCCTAATACTAGAACTACCACCGCTGCAGGGGTGCAGAGACACCCCAGCAGCTCCGCAGGTGCTTGAGATCACACCAGCATCAGCAGCAGCAGCAGCAGCAGCAGCAGATACAGACAGAGTAGCTGCTTGGCAGCAGCTAGCGGTGAGGGCTATAGAAAGGCTGCATGCATTAGGGGTATTAGATAATCATTTGCTGCTGAGCCCTACACTTCCTTTGCAAGAACAAGGGGGCCCCAGGGGCCCCTTAGTCTCCTTTAAGGGGCCCCCTAAAAATGCAGGAGGAGGAGACACCGTAAGGAGACAAACTGCGCGGTGTCTCCTGCCAACCCTCGAGATGCAGCAAATGCTGCTTCAACCCCACAAGTCAGACGCAGCACCAACAGCAGCAACTGCAGCAGCAACAAAGCAACAACTGCAGCAGCAACTGCAGCACCAAGAAAGCAGCAACAAAGCAGCAAGAAGGCAGCAAATCTAGCAGCAAGTGCTGCTGCAACCGATACTGCATTCAGACCTCTACCCCAGCAGCGCCACTGCCACAGCAGCCGCAGCAGCCGCTGCACCCGCAGCAGCAGCAGCTGGACCTGCAGCAGCAGCAGGAGCTGCTGCTGCTGCTACTGCAGCAGCGGAGATAAGAGGGTATACGTGTGTATGTGCGCAGGGAGCAGCAGCCTACTAAGCTGTACATACACCGCGTGTGGTGTACGCCCGTTACGTGGCAGCAAATGCAGCAGCAGCAGCAGCAGCAGATGGAGTTGCTGGAGGAAGCAGCAGCAAATGAAGAGACAAGAAGCAGCAAACACAAAGAAGATGTGCTGCTCTCTGAAAGCCCTGTCTATGATAGTGGGGGGCTCCTCGGCTACTGGACTCCCTTCAGCAGCAAACGAACAGCAGCAGCAGCAGCAGCAGCAGCAGCAGAAGCTGCTGCTGCTGCTGCTGATGATGATGACGATGGTGCAGCCGCAGACCAATCGTCCTCCTCAGCAGAAACAGAAGCAGCAGCTGCTGCTGCTGCTTCCGCTGCTGCAGCAGCAGCAGAGGCAGAAGTAGCAGAAGCAAAGGCTCTTGCTGTAGAGCTGTTCTCACGGTTATTTCCTATGAAGCCTGTCTCCTCTGTGCTGCAGGTGGGGCCCCAGGGTTTGTATAATTAATAATAAGCCCTTTTGTCTAAACTCTAAACCCTAAACCCTCACCTGTATGCACGCTGGCACAAAAGGGACGCTGCCGGTGTTGCTGCTGCTGCTGCTGCTGTTGCTGCTGCTGTTGTTGCTGTTTTTGCTGCTTATCCTGCTGCTGATGCTGTTGCTGATTTTTTTGCTGCATCTAGTGTTAGTTTGTCGCTTATGCCGCTGCCGTTTCTGTTGCTGCTTGTGCTGCTGCTGCTGCTGCTGCTGCTACTGCTGCTGCTGCTGCTGATGCAGCCACTAGCGTTGCTGCTGCCGTCTCCGCTGCCTGCTTCGATAGTGACCTACGGCGTGCACCCGCTGGGGAGTTGGGGAGGCGTCTCCTGCTGCAGCAGCGAAGCAGCAGACGAGATGTCTCCTTCAGGATGTGGAGGAGACACACTGTCTCCTTTTAGCTCAGCAGCAGCTGCAGCAGCAGCAGCAGATACGTGCATGCATGCAGCAGATACAAAAGGAAGAGAAGGCTTCATGAAAATAGAAATCGAAACCCCACAAAAAGATATGACACTCACTGTCCCCAATGCCGAGGCCCTCAAAGCACTCCTCGTACACCCCAAACCCTAAACCCTAAACCCTAAACCCTAAACCCTAAACCCTAAACCCTTTCGAAGCACCGTTTCTGGTTTAGGGACTCCTCTGTAGCGTCTGTTTCGATCATGCGGCTGGATAGCTGTGGAGGGGCCCCAGGTGTCTTTGTTTGAAGGGATTAGGGTTTAGGGTTTAGGGTTTAGGGTGTAGGGTATATGGGGGTTCGGCGGCACACTTGTTTTTGTGTTTGTTTGTTTGAGTGTCTGCATTAAATAGTTGTGAGGCCTTTATATTTATTTTATTTTATTTTTTGTGTTTTGTTTGCAGACATTTACTCATGAGTTTTTATTTAAAGCTGCAAGTGTCTCTAACTTTAATGTTGATTTAAGCGACCCTCAGCTGTCTCCTTCCTCTCTCTATCAAACTATGCTTCTATCTACTCGCTGGGGCCCCTCCCGCTGCTGCTCTGGGGGGGCCCCCTTGCATCCCCCCTCAGAGACAGCACGCGGGCATCAGCAACAGCAACAGCAACAGCAGCAACAGCAGCAACAACAGCAGCAGCAGCAGCAAGAGATGCAGGAGGTCCACGGTTTGTTGGAGACAGCAGCAGCAACAGGTGTTGCTGCTGCACTTAAAACAACCACACCTTTTGTCTCTGCTGGGGGCACTGAGAAAGGAGACAGCGCTGCTGACAGCTCCTCCGCATCACAGCAGCAGCAAGGAGACACCGCACAGCAGCAGCAGCAGCAGCAGCAACAGCAACAGCAACAACAACAGCAACAACAAGAAGGGCAGCACCATCATCATCATCATCATCATCATCATCATCAGCAGCAGCAGCAGCAGCAGCAGCTTCTTGGATTAGAAGGAGACAGTTGCTTAGAGTCTCTGCCTTTGTGCGTTGTAGCCCCTCTGGCCTGGGATGGGCGGAGCATTAACTTAGCGTTTGTCTGCACCCTCAGAGCGCTCAACTGCTACGCTATCAGCAGCAAATGGTGAGGTGCATGTACACCCAAACAGGAGACACCTCCTGCTGCACCTGCTGCTGCGCATGCTGCTGCTCCTGATGCTGTAGGCGCTCCAGATGCTGCTGATGCTGCTTATGCTGCAGATGCTGCAGCTGAGAAGCTGGCGAGTAGACAGCAGCAGCAGCAGGATCAGCCTCAGCAGCAGCACCATCAGCAACAGCAGCAGCAGCAGCAGCAGCAGCAGAAGCTGAAGAGGGGTTTCTGGTGTCTGTCTCTGTTTGCAGGCGAGCCGAAGATGCCTCTCGCTCTTTGATGGAGATGCATGAAGAGGAGACACTTCGTGAGGCTGTGAGGAGATTATCAGGGCCTTTAACAGCAATAAACATTATCAAATCTTCTCTGCTTCAACTCGACAAGGAGACTGTCTCCTCTGCTGCTGAGCAGGAAACGCTGCTGCTGAACAGCAGCAGCAACAGCAGTAACAGCAGCAGCAGCAAGAAGGGGGCCTCAGAGGGGTCCCCCCAAGCTGCTGCCTCAACCTTGTCTCCTGACGGTGAAGAGGCGCCGCTGCTGCTGGACAGCAGCAGCAGCTGTTGCAGCAACAACAGCAGCAACAGCACCAGCAACAGCAGTAGCAGCAGTAGCAGCAGCAGCAGCAGCAGCAGCACAGCTGAGTGCTCATCTCTGTCTCCTGAGGATTTGCTGTTTTCTTCGCTGTCTCCTCTTCATCGCGTCCGTCATCAGTTTCCTTTTGCTGAATTCTGTAGGGCAGGTGAGGGAAGGAGACACTGTAGCAGCAGCAGCAGCAGCAGCAACAGCCGCTGCTGCTGCTGCTGCAGCTGTTTTTTGCTGATGCTTTCCCTGAGGCCCTTCATCAACACATCCCACTTGAACAAAGTTATTACGCATTTGCTGCTGCTTTTCTTTCTGCTGCTGCTGCTGCTGCTGTTGCTGCATACGCTGCATGGATGCGGCAGGGGGGAGCGGGGAAGACAGATAAATGAAGGAGACAGCACAAGGAGACAGACACTTCACCTTCTGTCTCTCTGCGTTGTCTTTGTCTCTATCTGTATCTCTGTTGCTCTGTCTCCTTGTCTATCTGTCTCCTTATCTCTATCTCTTTATATCTATCACTTTATCTCTGTCTTCTCATCTCTATCTCTTCATATCTATCTCTTTATATCTGTCTCCTTATGTCTTTGTCGCTGTCTCCTTATCTCTATCTCTTTATATCTATCTCTTTATATCTGTCTTCTTATATCTTTATCTCCTCATCTCTTTACATCTCTCTCTCTTATTTCTTTCTATCTGTCTCCTTATGTCTTTATATCTATCTCATATCTTTATATCTACATTATATCTTTGTATCTGTCTCCTTATGTCTTTATATATCTGTCTCTTTATCTGTATCTACGAGTGCTGCAGGCGGCACAGGTGTGGGGTGTCTGTCTCCTTTGAGTGGTGCGGAGAGCTTAGATAAAGCAAAGGGCCTCTGGGTGTTTAACTGTCTCCTTCAAAGAGGGAAGGAGAGAGCTATCATTCGTCTAACGCATCAGCAGAGACGCAGCTACAGATTCGTAGCCCTACAGTCTCTTAGCTTTCATGTATACTCCTTCTGCTGCTCTTGATGCTGCTGCTGCTGCTGCTTATGCTTATGCTGATGCTGCTACTGATGCTGCTGCTGATGCTGCTGCAGATGCTGCTGCTGCAACAACATAAGGAAAAGCAGCTCGGCGTAGCAGAGAGGAGACAGTTGTTAATCAGCTGCTACGGGGTGGTTTGTATGTTTGGAAGGAGACAACTGCAGTAGCAGCAGCAGCAGCACTTAGTTTGCTGCTGCTGCTGTCTGTTTGCATGCATCTTTGTTTACTGCGTGTGGGGTGCTGCATAGGAAACCCCTTGGGGCAAGAAGCGCAGCAAAGGAGACAGCAGCAAGACTCAGCAGCTGTCTCCTTTTAGCTGCGAGTATAGACAGCAGCTTACTCAAGCTGGTGTCTGTCTCCTTCAGCCGCACCCGCACCCTCAGAGGGGCCCCAAAGGAAATTGCTTCCTGCTCAGGGGCCCCCGTCTCCGTCAGGTGATGCCTTTTAGAAGAGACACCAGCAGCAGCAGCAGCATTAGCAGCAGCAGCATTAGCAGCAGCAGCAGGAGCAGCAGCAGCAGGAGCAGGAGCACCATTAGCAGCAGCAGCAGGAGCAAGAGCAGTTGGAGCAGCAGCAGAAGCAGCAGAAAAAGCTGCTGTCTCCTTTTGCTTCTCAGGGCTGTAGGTGGCTAAAACGAGCTGAAAGGAGACACTGCAGCTCAACAGCAGCAGCAGCAACCGCAACAGCAGCAGCAGCAGCAGCAGAGACAGCATACGCCCCACAGTGCTGCCGTCTGTGCCCCTGGACAGAGCCTATCTTCCTTGTAAGCAAAATGAGACAGCAGCAGCAGCAGCAGCAGCAGCAATAGCAGGTGACGCAGCTGCTGCATCTGCTGCTGCATCTGCAGATGCAGCAGCAGGCACAACAGAAAAAGACAGCAGCAGCAGCAGCAGCAACAGAAACACACGAGCAAACGCAAGCGAAGACAGGAGCAAAACCGGCAGCAGATAGTACAGGGGGCAGCAGCAAAAGCAGCAGCACACACAAATAGAGAAAACAGCAGCAGCAGCAGCAGCAGCAGCAGCAGGCATAACAGGAGACACCATAGAAGCAGCAAGAGACAGACAAACAAAGAGAAGCCACAACAGGAGACAGAGCTGAGGCAGCAGCAAATATTGCGAGAGACAAAAGAGAAGACACAAGAGAGACAGCAGGAGACACCACAGAGACAGAAGGAGACACACGAAAGAGCGGGAGACGTAAGAGAGACAGGGAGACAAACAACAGAGGCAGCAGGAGACAGCTGGACGGCAGCAGAAGAAGAAGCGAGACGCTTTGGCTGCTGCTGTTGCTGCTGCTGCTGCGGCTGTCTCTTGAGTTGTAATCATTCCCGTATTTTTCTTGCTGCTGCTGCTGCTGCTGCTGCTGCTGCCGCTGCTCCGACTTCTGCTGCTGCTCTGCTGCGTCTGGTATTTTGCTGCTGCTGCTGCCTGGTTGCTGCCTGGTTGCCTTGCTGCTGCTGCTGCTGCTGCTGCTGCTGCAGCAACTGACATGGCTGGCGCCTGCCTTCTTCGATTTAGAGGTATCTGCTGCGCAGCTGGAGATGAGAGAATTTGTGCTGCAGGAGACAAAAATAAGGGGCCCTGACGGCCCCCTTACGCTGCGTAAGTGTCTCCTTTCTTGAGCAGCAATAATAAATAAAAGCAGCTTTTTGTCTCCTTTGTTATGATGTGCAAGCAATGCATGCATACGCATCTCCATATAAAGCTGTTTGTCTCTGACTCTGTCTCTTACTATGCTATCTACTCTCCCCTGCTGTTTTATCTCTCTTTTGTTCTGCATCTCGCGCTGTCTCTTTCTGTCTCTCTGTGCATGCGTCTGTCTCTGTCTCTGTCTCCGTCTCTGTCTCTGTCTCTGTCTCTGTCTCTGTCTCTCTCAGTCTCTGTCTCTGTCTTTGTCTCTGTCTCTGTCTCTGTCTCTGCTGTCTCTCTGGTGTGTCTCTTTGTTGTCTCTCCCTCGGTGTTTCTTTGATGTCTCTTGTTTGTCTCCTTTCTGTCTCCTTTCTGTCTCTTTATTGTCTCTTTGCTGTCTCTTCAGTGTCTCCTTTTTGTCTCTTCATTGTCTCTCTATTGTCTCCTTTGCTGTCTCCTTTTCATATCCTTGTTGTCTCCTTTTTCTCTTCAGTGTCTCCTATCCTTGTTGTCTCCTTTTTGTCTCTTCATTGTCTCCTTTTTGTCTCTTTTTTGTCTCTTTGCTGTCTCCTTTTGTCTCTCTTTTTTATCTCTTTGCTGCTTTGTTTGATGAGGGGGCAGGCGAGCCCTTATCTCTGTTTCTTTTTTGTTTCTTCTCTCTTCTTTTTAATCTTTTTATTTGTTTTATTTTGTTTATATCTTTTTGTTTTATTTTGTTTGTTTTGTTTGGCTTTGCTTTGCTCTGCTCTAGACTGTCTCCTTTTGTCTCTCCCTTTCTCTTTTGCTGTCTATCTCCTTTCGTGTGGGGCCCCTGAGGCCCCCGGGGGCCCCCCCTACATCCCCTGGGGGCCCCCCCGGGGCCTCCTGGGGCCCCCAAAATACCCTGGGGGCCCCTGGGGGCCCTCTGAGTACCCTGAGATTGCTTTGTATTGTTAGTTGTTGTATGCGTAAGCTATTTAAATATTTATTATTTATATATTTATATATTTATTATATATATATTCTTTATTAATGTATAGGTATGATTTATAAGAGCGTTATATTTTTGTTGTTTGTTTGTGTGCTGCTGTTTAGAGATAAACAAGAAGCTGAGCTTTGCTGCACTAACATGCAGAGGCTCTCGTTTAAAAGGGTCTTTAGATTATGAAGGAGACAGCTGGAATATGCAGCGGCTAGAGTTTTTAGGGGACGCAGTTTTAGGGTTTATTATATCTTCTGTTTTCTTTTTTATTAACACAAGCTTACAAGAAGAAGGGGCCCTTACACATCTTAGAAGCCTTTATGTATGTAATGCTCATCTAGCTGCAAAGGCTAAACAAATGCAAGCATCCAACTGTCTCCTTTCTAGGCCCTTCACACCCTATGCCTCTCTCCATACACTACGCAAGCAAATACTCTCAAACAAAATGCTTGCAGACGCTATGGAGGCGCAGATCGCAGCTATTTACCTTTCAAACAAACAACTCTTCACAGGGGCCCCCCAACGGGGCCCCCAGGGGGGCCCCCAGGGGGGCCCCCAGGGAGGCCCCCAGGGGGGCCCCCAGAGAGACCCCCAGGGAGGCCCCCAGGGGGGCCCCCAGGGCGGCCCCAAGGTTGGCCCCCAGGGAGGCCCCCAGGGGGGCCCCCAAGGAACCCCTGGGCCCCCAGAGGGGCCCCCAGTGGGGCCCCCAGTGGGGCCCCCAAGGTCTCCAAGGGGGCCTTCAAGATCCCCTAGGGGGCCCCCCATCAACATACCCCAGGGCAGGACAGGCATAGGTCAGGGGCCCCCTATAGCAGCTGGGGGCCCCCTGGGTTCATTCGGCGGTATGATTGCTGCTGCTGCGTTTATAGATAGATTTGTGCTGAAGGGGGGGCCCCCCAAACCCGAAGAGGGGCCCGCAACGCAGTCGGAAGAGGGGGCCCCTGAGGCAGCATTCTATGATGGGCCTCCTGCTGTTAATGTCCTCGCGTCTGCTGCTGCTGTTTGTGCTGCTGTTTGTGCTGCTGCTTCCGGAGAGGGGGCCCCCCAAAGCCACCTGGAGGCTCATACAAATAAGGAGACAGGGGCCCTAGCAGCACTGCAGCTGACTTCGCTCCCGCTTGCTGCAGCAGCAGCAGATGCCCCCCTGGTACCTGACCCTACAGTAATCTCTTTCCTGCAGTTGCTGCTGCTAGAGGGCCCCTCCTCACAAGGGGCCCCTACTTGCTGTCTCTCTGGTGCTCCTTCAGAAGCACTGTCTCCTTTTTCCTTCGGAGTGCAGGGCCCCCCACTCCCTCCAGGCAAAGCAACTCATGCTGCTGTCTCTGACATGTGGCTGGCGCCTGCTAGGGGCCCCCACGGCCCCAGAAGCTCTCGGTACCCTGGGGGCCCTCTGAGCCCTGGGGACCCTGCGGGCCCTGGGGCCCCTGGGGGCCCTGGGGGCCCTGGAGGCCCTAGGGGCCCTGGGGGCCCTGGAGGCCCTGGGGGCCCTGGAAGCCGTTTAGCCCCTGGGTATCCTAAGGGTCCTGTTGGCCTCGGGATCCCTGAGGGCCTTGAGAATCCAGGGGCCCCTGGGGCCCCTGGGGCCCCTGATGGCAATGAGGGCCCTAGAACCCCTGAGGCCCCTAGGGCCCCTGATGGCCCTGGGGCCCCTGAGGCCCCTGAGGGCCCTGAGGCCCCTGAGGGCCCTGGGGCCCCTGAGGGCCCTGGGGCCCCTGATGGCCCTGGGGCCCCTGGGGCCCCTAAGGGCAATGAGGGGTATGGGGTGTATGGGGACCCCTGGTTGTGTGGGTTGAGGGGTGATAAGGAAGAGGAGAAGGAGGAGAAGGAGACAGAAGATGCTGCAGATTTGTTTTGGAGACAGCGTAAAATTATATCTGTTTTAATAAGAAGAGCGAGGACAGCTCAGGTGTGGGGTTGTGAAGATAGCTTTTGTTTAAGTGTATAGACAGAAACAATGCATGCAGTTATAGCTGTCTCTTCTTCTCTAATTTCGTGTCTCCTGCTCTTTTCTGCTTCTCCTCTTTGCTGCATTACTCTTCTTTGTGTCTCCTTTTAGCTGTCTCCTTCGTCTCCTCTGCACGTTCGTCTTCTTCTCTTTTCTGTCTCTTTTAGTTGTCTCTTGCTGCAGCTTCATACTCTGCAGTGCATCTTCTTATCTGTGTCTGTGTCTGCTGCTGCTGCTGCTGCTGCAGTGCCCCTGCTTTTCTGTGTCTGCTGCTGCTGCTGCTGCTGCATTGTCTCCTCTTGTCTTTATCTGCTGCTACTGCTGCTGATGCTGTTGCTTGTGATGATTGTCTCTGCCGCCTCTAGATGACTTCTTATCTGTGCCCGCTGCCCCTGCTGCTGCTGCTGCTGCTGCTGCTGTGCCTCCGCTACTACTGCTCTGCTGCTACTACTGCTGCGGGGTCTGCTACGACTGCAACTGCTGCTGCTGCTGCTTCTGCTGCTGCTGCTGCTGCTGTCTGCTTGCAGGCGTCTGGAGGGCCTTTTGAAACATATCAATTGCTAGAGTTTTTAGGAGACTCTGCTTTGTGTTTTGTTGTGACAGAGTGGCTTTACTGTCTCTTTACTGCAGCAAGAGAGGGTCCCTTATCTGCAGCAAGAAGCATATTACTATCAAACTCTTTTCTAGGGGCTAAGCTGCTGCGCAGGTCTCTCTGTCTCCTCCGTTTATGCTTTGTTTATTACTTCTTTAAATATATACATTTATATATATATATATATTTATTTACTTGAATAGATATATAGATTATTTAAACATAAAGAGAGACAGAGATAGATATGCTATTATTTATTTATCTGTCTCTCTCTTTATTTTTGCTG
>NW_013549837.1:19322-21647 GCF_000499425.1 Eimeria acervulina
CTCTTGTCTTTATCTGCTGCTACTGCTGCTGATGCTGTTGCTGCATTGTCTCTGCCGCCTCTAGATGACTTCTTATCTGTGCCCGCTGCCCCTGCTGCTGCTGCTGCTGCTGTGCTGCTGCTGCTGCCTCCGCTACTACTGCTCTGCTGCTCCTCCTGCTGCTTCTGCTACGACTGCAACTGCTGCTGCTGCTGCTGCTGCTGTCTGCTTGCAGGCGTCTGGAGGGCCTTTTGAAACATATCAATTGCTAGAGTTTTTAGGAGACTCTGCTTTGTGTTTTGTTGTGACAGAGTGGCTTTACTGTCTCTTTACTGCAGCAAGAGAGGGTCCCTTATCTGCAGCAAGAAGCATATTACTATCAAACTCTTTTCTAGGGGCTAAGCTGCTGCGCAGGTCTCTCTGTCTCCTCCGTTTATGTTTTGTTTATTACTTCTTTAAATATATACATTTATATATATATATATATTTATTTACTTGAATAGATATATAGATTATTTAAACATAAAGAGAGACAGAGATAGATATGCTATTATTTATTTATCTGTCTCTCTCTTTATTTTTGCTGCCTCTCTCTCTTATTTTGTTGCTGCTCTCTGTCTTGTTCTTTTGTATTGAGTGTCTCTCTTATTCTCTGTCTCTCTTTTTCTTTCTTTCTACTGTCTCCTTCTGTCTTTCTGTTATTTATTTTAGGGTTTGTTGTTTATTTCTACTGTCTCCTTCTCTCTCTCTCTCTCTCTCTCTCTCTCTCTCTCTGTCTTTCTCTCTCTGTCTGTCTGTCTCTCTTTGGTTGCCTTATCAGTCTCTTTAATTTATTATTTATTTTGCTTCTCTGTCTCTGTCTCCTCTCTGTCTGTCTCTGTCTCTGTCTCTTTGTTTTTATTCATTGTTTGTTTGTCTGTCTCCTTTTTTAATTAATTTGTTTGTCTGTCTCTTTTTGTTTTATTTTGTTGCTGTCTTTTATATTTATCTCCTGCCGTTTTTTTGCTGCTGCTATCTTTGTCTTACTGTCTCCTCTCTCTGTAACACGTTTATAATTGAGCTAAATTTACTGCTGCTGCTGCTGCTGCTGGTGCTTCTTGGTGCTGCTGCTGCTGCTGCTGTTGCTCATTGCATTTATATCTAATTATTTTTCTCCCTGTCTCTTGCTTCCGCTGCTGCTGCTGCTGCTTCTGCTTCTGCTTCTGCTGCTGCTTCTGCTTTTGCTTCTGCTGCTGCTGCTTCTGCTTCTGCTGCTGCTGCTGCTGCTGCTCAGGCTGCATGCATCAGGATTGTCTGTGCATTCATTATTACTAGAGACAGAAGACAGCGGAGTGTCTCCTTCTGTCTGCTGCTTGTGCATTAACGGGGGCCCCCCTTCTGCTGTCTCCTGCCGCAGCAGCAGTCTCCTTGCGTCTCTTTGGACAGCTGCAGAAGCTGCAGGGTGTGGGGTGAGGCCTGGGGGCCCCTGCTGCTGCTGCTGCAGCAGCTGCAGCAAATCCAAGATGCAGCACTGCATGCACTTGCTGCAGCAGCTACCCCCACAGGAAGAATTTAACTATGAAGCAGCAGAATTCCTCTCCCGCCTAAAATACTCGAAAGACCCTGCTGCTGCTGCTGCTGCTGCTGCTGAGCTTGACAGCAGCAGCAGCAGCAGCAGCAGCAGCTGTCCTAAGTGGATTAAGCAGCTAGGAGACATCTACGAGTCTCTCGCTTGTGCTGCACTCATTTCTTCTGGCTTTTCTCTTCAGGTAAGGAGACTCCTTTTGATGCAGCAAATACACCCAAACGCCTCTGCTGCTGCTGCTGCTGTTGCTGCTGTTGTTGCTGCTGCTGCTGCTGCTCAGCCTACACAGCAGCGCACAGCCACATCATTATACTTTTCTTTTTCTGCAGCTGCTGATTCATATTATAGTAAACTGCTGCGCCACGTCCCCCCTAATGCTCCTGCTGCACCTGCTGCTGCTGCTGCTGCTGCTGCTTTTACTCCTGCTGCTGTTGCTGCTGCTGCTGCTGCTGCTGCAGGCCCTTTGGGAGGTGGTAGGGTTTGACTTCGCTGAGTGTTATGAAAATGTCAGTGCTTTCATCTTAGCTGTAGCGGAGTACAGGGGGCCGCAAGAGAGGCCCCCAAACGATTTGTAATATTTGCTGCTAGGGCCTCCTTCGGGGGTTGCAGCAGCAGCAACAGCAGCAGCAGCAACAGCAGCAGCAGCAGAAGCAGTAGCAACAGCAACAACAAAAGCAGCAGCAGCAGTAGCAGTAGGAGCAACAGAAGCATCAGCGGCACCAGCAGCAACAGCAGCAGCAGCAACAGCAGCAACAGCAGCAGCAGCAACAGCAGCAGCAGCA
>NW_013549837.1:21747-29848 GCF_000499425.1 Eimeria acervulina
GCAGCAACAGCAGCAGCAGCAGCAGCAGAAGCAGTAGCAACAGCAACAACAAAAGCAGCAGCAGCAGTAGCAGCAACAGAAGAAGCAGCGACACCAGCAGCAGCAGCAGCAGCAGCAGCAGCAACAGCAGCAGCAGCAGCAGCATGGGTGTCGGTGTATCTCTCACTAGTAGGAGCACAAATTATATTGCTAGCAAATGATAGCAAAGAAAACATACAGCAAAAAACTACTCTTCAATAAACAACAGCAAGTCCTTTAAAGCAACTGCCGCAGCAGCAGCCGCAGCAGCAGCCACAGCAGCTGCAGCAGCAGCAGAAGCAGCAGCGGCAGCTCCTGCTGCTGCTGCTGCAGTGGCCAACTCTGAATGACTGGGGTGCCTTAATTTGAATACCTGGGGCACAAGGGACAGCATATACATATCAGAAGCCTCAAATGCTGCTGCTGCTGCTGCTGCTGCTGCTGTTGCTGCTGCTGCTGCTGTTGCTGCGGGGTGTTTGCTGTTGTTTGCTTGGAGAGTACGCGGGGGTGGGGACGGCGCTGTCAGCGTTTGCCGCATCCGCCGTTGCATCTGCTGCAGCAGCAGCATCTGCTGCAGCAGGGGTCCCTTCCGCTGCAATTGCTGCTGCTGCAGCAGCAGCAGCAGCTGCTGCTGCTGCTGCCGCTGCTGCTGCAGTTGCCGCACGTCCATAAACATTTAGAGAGAAACGAAAGTTCTTCAGAAGCGGAAAAGAGGCGTTGCTGCATTTGCTTCACGTAATAAGCAGTTGCTGCTGCACCTGCTGCTGTGCTGTCTCTGCGGCTGCTCCTGCTGCTGGACCTGCTGCTGCAACAGCAGCAGCACCTCCTGCACCGGCAGCACCTGCTGCAGCAGCATCAACAGCACCTGATGCAGCAGCATCAACAGCACCTGCACCACCATCTGCTGCAGCAGCATCAGCAAGACCTGCTGCAGTAGCATCAACGGGATCTGCTGCCGCAGCATCAACAGCACCTGCTGCAGCAACATCAACAGCACCTGCTGCAACACCAGGAACACCTGCTGAAGCAGCAGCAGCAGAATCACCGCTGCTGCTGCTGGCCTTGTCTGCGTTAACTTTACAGGCGGCGCTGCACCAGCTGATGCTGCTGGGGTTTGCTGCTGCAGTAGAGGTGGTGTTTCCTGCCGCTGCTGCTGCTACAGCTGCAGGTGCTGCTGTTGCTGCTGCTCCTGCTCCTCCTCTTCCTGCTGCTGCTGCTCTCATGCTGCTGCTGCTGCTGCTGAGATGCCTGTTGCTGCTACTGCTGCTGCTGCTACAGCTGCTGCTGCAAACCATGCAGGAGCAGGAGCAGGAGCAGCAGCAGCAGCAGCAGCAGGATAAGAATAAGGATGAGAAGATTACAGATGACTGCTCAGAGCAGGCCTAACGAAATCTCCTTCCTGACTGCCATAGCTGCTGTCTGTCTCCTCAAAAGAAGCATCAAAGCTTGAAGCTGCATGCATGCGAGAGAGCGTCTGGTTACCCCCCGGCAGCAGCTGCAGCAGCGCAGCATCAAGCCCTGCTAAGTAGCGCACCCAGCTGAGCAGCTGCTGCTGCGCTAAAGCAGCAGAGAAACCCTTAAAACGAGCAGAGACAGACGCAATGCTTCTAAATGCATCTTGTAAGGGTATAAGCAGCCTGCTAACGAACAGAGAAAGCGCAGGTAGGCTGCTAGGCAGATGCTTTAAACAAAGAGCAGCAAACCCTAGTACTCTGAAGTATTCTTTCCGGAAGAAACTTAACAACTCAAGGAACTCTGATGTCTGTCGTGCACCATATCCTCCTAATGCTAATCTTGCTGCTGCACTTCGCAGCTGCTGCAGCTGCTGCAGCAAATCGTCTGTGCTGCGACACGGGTCAGCCAGATACGCAAATCTACCTATAAACTCTTTGACGTCTGCATTTGATAATACATGCTTTGACAGCAGCAGCCGTCCTGCAGGGGTCTTCACACGCATAGACAGCAGCAGCAAACCTAACCCCACACCTACTGCATCGCTCTGCTGCAGCAGCACCTTCGTAGGACGCCCTGAGAACGGCCCCGCGAAGTAATGCAGCAAAGATATAAGCTCCTCAAATAGGCGAGAATTCTTTATTCTATATGCTGTACGTCGCAGCAAACCCGGCTTGGGTACTAATCCTGCTGCTGCTGCTGCTGCTGCTGCTCCTGCTGCTGCTGCTGCTGCTGCTTTCGATTCTGCTGTTGCACCCTTTCCATCCCCTGACGCTGTCTCTCCCTTTCCTCGCAGACCCCCACTCTCTGCAACTTTTGCTGCTGCTGCTGCTGCTGCTGCTTTTGATGTCCCGCCTGAGGCTCCTGCTGCAGGTGGTTCTGCTGCTGCTGCAGCACCAGCAGAACCACCTGACTGACTTGCTGTAGCTTCTGCTGCGTCAGCGTCTTGCAGCTGCAGCAACTGCTGTACTGAAGCCTCTGTACTCGGTTGATGCTGCTGCTGCTGCAGCTTTTGCTGCAGCTGCTGTTGCAGCTGCTGCAGCAGCAAAAGCTGTTGCTGCACCTGCTTCTCCTCCTCCTGCAGCTTCTGTGAGTCCTGCTGCTGCTGCTGCTGCTGCTGCTGCCCTCGCTGCAGCCCTCTATGACTTCTCTTGCAGCTCTTTCCTTGCTTCGTTGTACGCTCTTTGTCTAAAGAAACCTCCGGCACGCCTCCGTTGAACAGATCTCTAATTGAATAAGACCCCACGTCCTGGGGGTTAGCGGCGCCGTTGCTGCTGCTGCTGCTGCTGCTGCTGCTGTTGTTGGTGGTGGTGTTGTTTCCCCCCGTCTCTTTTGCTGTCGCGAGCTCACAAAGCAGCACACACAGCAGCGCCAGCAGCAGCAGCAGCAGCAGCAACCCGCTTCGCGTACTGCACCCCTTCATGCCGTTCGTGGGGCCCTCCGGACAGCAGCAGCAGCAGCAAACTCCTGCTGTTTGAAGCAGCAGCAACAACAGCAGCAGCTGCAGCAGCCTACAGACTCGCTGCACTCATTAATTGTAAGCAAACGCTAACCCCACAACCAGCAGAAACAAGACCCCGGCGAGGCGCACCGGAGGCGATCCCGATCCCACACGATCCCGATACGATCCCACACGATCCCGCCCAGTACTCCTCCTCCTGCTGCTGCTGCTGCTGCTGACGCGTATACAGCAATCGTATGAGCTTATAGAAATAAAATAAACAAATAAACACGAGCAAAGTATTAGAGGTGCTCATGCGAGGCCTAAGCCTATAAAACAAGCTGCAGATAAACAGACACGCCCCAACACCCCGGAAGCAAGCTGCTGCTGCTGTTGCTGTTGCTGCTGCTGCTGCTGCTGGCGTTGCTGTCGCTGATGATGAAGCCGCAAGCAAAGGGGATGAAGTCCGCAGGGAGAAAGAACAGCAAACAACTCTCCTGTTGATTGAAGCAGCAGCAGCAGCAGCAGCAGCAGCTTTTGTATAAGGCCGTGCCCGGAGGCTCAGGAAAAGCAGCAGCAGCAACAGCAGCAGCAGCAGCAACAACAACAGCAGAAGCCTGAGACGGTGAGTTTGTTATACCGCTCAACTGCTGAAGAAAGGTAAAAACAAAGAAAGAAGAGGCCCTTATATAAAAGCCTCCGGGGCTGAGAGCCCTGAGGTGTATACGCAGCTGCTCTAACAAGCAGCAGCAGCAGCAGCAGCGAAATATCTCTTTCTTAGAGCCGCTCTATTTATTCATAGGAAAGCAGATCTCGCAGCAAAAGCCTCTCTTATACTTTATAAGCAAGCCTTTCTTGTTATAGTACGAGCTCTCAAAGGCCTCCAGCCGCAGCAGCAGCCGCAGCAGCAGCAGCAGCTGCTGCTGCTGCTGTTGTTGCTGCTGTTGCGCGCGATGCGCTGCTGCTGCCTGCCCTGGCTGCATGCAAAATCCTTCTCCTGTTTTTGTTTCTTTTTCGGGGCTTTTCTTGTTTCTATTCTTTTAAATAAAATAATGTTTAAATGAAGCGCCTATTCTTCTCAGTTAGGGTGTATAAGGAGCCACCTGCAGCAGCAGCAGCAGCAGCAGCAGCAACAGCAGCAGGAGCAGCAGCACGCTTACTGGAGCAGCGCGGTTGCTTACACACCCGACTACACCCTATTTGTTTGTACATAACAGCTGTATATAATTATTGTATATTTATTTTAATTCTTTATTTGTATATAAACAAAACTAAGCTATTATCTTGTGCTGCTGCTTCTGCTTACTTCAGGGCCCCGCTGCCCTGTGCAGCAGCAGCAACAGCAGCAGCAGCAGCACGTATATCGAGTGTGTATGGATAGCTGTACCCCGCGTCTAACTCAAAGCAGCAAAATAAAATATATATTTTCTGTATATCTTCTGCCTTCTTAAAGCAAATAAAATATACAATTAAAGGAGTTTATACGTTCTTCTAGGGTTTACTTTACTTAGTTTTTAGGGTTTAGGGTTTAGGGTTTAGGGTTTAGGGTTTAAAGCATACGAAGATATAAATTAAACATTATAATATAATAAAACCCTATCTGTATAACTGCGCTGTACTAACTACGAAGAAGAGACAGAAGAAGAAACAGCAAATCTGTATTCTGCTGCAGCAGCAGCAACAGCATTATATATTATATAATATATATTATATATATGCTGTATCTTATGTATATTATACTATATATATAATATGCATATATATATGTGTGTGTGTTTCTGTATATAGCTGTACATCTATATATATATATATATGTATATATATATATATATATATGTAGATGCTAATATATATTATATAATAAATAATATGCATTAAAAAAGTATATATTATAAAATATAAAATAAAATATATATTATATAATATATTATATATATTACACATGGAGAGAGGCCGCGCTGTTATTATTATTATGTTTTATTTATTAGCTGCAATACGCTATACACAAACAAAGAGACAGACAAAGAGAGACAGACAAAGAGGGACAGAAGGAGAGACAGCAGCGTGTTCTCTGTTAGCTAGCAGCAGCAGGAGCGTTGTTGTTGCTGCTGTTGCTGCTGCTGCTGCTGCTGCTGTTGCTGCTGTTGCTGCTGTTGCTGCTGCTACCTACGACCTTCCTGCAACAAAGCACAACCAACGCGTATTTAGCAGCAGCAGAGGCAGCAGAAGCAGCAGCAGCAGAAGCAGCAGTAGGAGTAGCAGCAACAGCAGCAACAGCAGCATCAGCAGCATCAGCAGCAACAGCAGTAGCACCACCTGCAGCAGCAGCAGCAACAGCTGCTGCTGCTATCGCTTGCAGTTTGGGTATGAATTTGTTTAAAGAGTAAAAAGGAGATAGCAAATATTAAATAAATTTCTTCACAACTAAACACAAAACTTCGACAAAAAAAAACAAAGGCCGCCCATTACCCTCAGCAGCAGCAGCTGCTGCTGCTGCTGCTGTTGCTGCTGCTATTGCTGCTGCTGTTGCTGCTGCTATTGCTGCTGCTGTTGCTGTTGATGATGCAGCTGCGGCTGCTGGTGCTGCTGCTGCAGCTGCAGCTGCTGGGGCTGCTAGTGCTGCTGCAGCAACTGCTGCAGCAACTGCTGCTGCTGGCGCTGCTATTGCTGGTGCTGCTGCTGCCGTTTCTGCTGCCGCTGTTGCTGCTGCTGCTGTTGCTGCTGCTGTTGCTTTAGCTGCTTAAAGAGAAAGGAGACAGAAGAAGAGAGGAGACAGACAGCACCAAACAAACATAATCAGCAAATAACAAACAAAAAGATAAAAAAACAAATAAAAAGATAAACATAAACAAATAAAAGATAAACATAAACAAATAAAAAGATGAAGATGAACAAATAAAAAGATAAAGATAAACAAATAAAAAGATAAAGATAAACAAGCAAAAGGAGACAGCTGCTTGTTGCTGCTACTGCACTCCGAGTGTCTCCTTCAACTTTGTTAGCCCAGCCCAGTCAAAACAATTTGCTGAGGCACTGAAGCCCCCCTCTACCTAAACAAATAATAAATAAATAAATAAATAAATAAATAAATAAATAAATAAATAATGTGTTTATATATGTGTATAATAATAATGTAGATTAATTAGCTGAGGTAGTAAAGCCGCCTTCTACCTAAAGAAATAATATATAATTAAATATATATAAATAAATATATAAATATATACATATAAATATATATATACATATATATGTATATATATATAGTTAAACAAAGGTAAAGATATATTATATATTATATAGATGTATATTTATATTCATTTGCTAATATGCTTCGACAGCAGTTGCTGCTGCTATAGCGGGGTGTACGGGGCTGCAGCGTCCGAACCCTAAACCCTAAACCCTAAACCCTAAACCTTAAACCCTAAACCCTAAACCCTAAACCCTAAACCCTAAACCCTAAACCCTAAACCCTAAACCCTAAACCCTAAGCCGTAGGAAGATGTTTGAGAACAGGATCTTACCTGAAAGGCTTTAACAGGAAAGGTTTTACCTTCCCTCTGCGGCTGCTGCTGCTGCTGCTGCTGTTGTTGTTGTTTCTGCTGCTGCTGTTGTTGTTGTCTGTAATGATGGTGCCGATGATAATGCTGCTGCCGGTGTTGCTGCTGCTGCTGCTGCTGTTGCTTTTGCTCTTGCTGCAGTAGCTTGCTCGCTTGTTTTTGGATATGCTTTATGTACTGCTGCTGCTGCTGCTGCTGCTGCTGCTGCACTTGTATAGGGGCTTTAATATTAACTGTCTCCTTCTTATATTCTGCTGTAAGACGAATTTCGTACTGAACGGACGATAAATTACCTCTGATGCTTTGCTGCCTCATAAAACAATAAATTTATTTATTTATTATTTATTTATTATTTAGTTAATTAACAAACAAACAAACAAACAAACAAACAAACAAACACACACACACACGCACACACAAACAATAAATCAAATTAATATCCTGAGGGAGGCCTATGCATGCATAATTACAGACTTTGTTATATATATATATATATATATATATTTATATATTTATATATTTATATATATATTATATACTTATGCGTCTATATATACATATATGTATTTATATATAGATGTATACATATATACACTTCTGTATAAATATATAAATAAGTATATATAGATATATTTATATTTATATGTAAATATGTTTGTTAATATATATTTATACATAAATATGAATAGAGATGCATCTACTGTCTATATACACTTAATTCTTTGCTTTAACAAACAAACAAACAAACAAACAAACAAGCAAACAAACAAACGAACAAACGAACAAACAAACAAACAAACAAACAAACAAACAAAAAAACAAACAAACAAACAAAACAAACAAATAAATAAATAAATAATAAAGCTTACTTGCAGAGACACCGGAATGCGTACACTCCACTGAAAGGCTGTCTCTTGTCTAAATAAACCCCAGGCAGCGACAGAGCGAAGACTTTGATATAATAAACGGCTTTGAGAAACATATGCATGCAGCCCCGGGCTTTGTAATGTCTAAACAAATAAATAAATAAATAAATAAATAAATAAATAAATAAATAAATAAATAAATAAATAAATAAGGCCTTCAAAACGCGGAGTGTAATTTGTGAAAAAACAAAAAGAAGAAGGCATTTGCACACCTATGCATGCAGTTAAAGCCAACAGCAGCAACAGCAGCAGCAACAGCAGCAACAGCAGCAGCAGCAGCAGCAGCAGTTGCAGCAGCAGCAACAGCAGCAACAGAGGCGGCAACAACAACGACAACAACAGCAGCAGCAATAACAGCAGCATTTCTGCATTTATGTGTATTATTGTGTTTGTCTAATTTAAGAGACTGCAGCAGCGGAAGCAGCAATAGGAGCAGCAGCAGCAATAACAGCAGCAGCAGCAGCAGCAGCAACAGCAGCAGCAGCAGCAGCAGCTTACAACAGCACGCCAGAGGCCTAGAATGATTTCAGTCAGGGGGTGTGGAGAGAAGTTGTCGATCTGCACATACACCTCAACCCCTGCACACTCAAACAAACAAAAACAAACAAACAAACAAACAAACAAATAAATAAATAAATAAATAAATAAATAAATAAATAAATAAATAAATAAAGACAAACAAACAATTAAAACGAACAAACAAACAA
>NW_013549836.1:0-20220 GCF_000499425.1 Eimeria acervulina
TAGCATCGCTTGTGCTGCTTCTGTCTGTTATATTACTTTCAGAAGTATCTTCAAAAGAAATATCTTCTTTATCTCCTACTACCACTGTACACCGCATCGGGAGATGGCGATCTTGCCTCCCTTCTGCTGCTGCTGCTTCTCTTATTACAGGTTCTATGTCTAATAGTTTTCCTGCAAATGTTGTTGCTGCTTTAATTTCTTTTTCTGCTTCTTTATCTTCTCTCTTTAGCGAGGTGTCGTGTCTATTTAAACCCCAGCTACCACCAGACCTAGACCAACTGCTTGTTTGCTGCTGCTGCTGCCGCTGCTGCTGCTGCTGCTGCTGCTGCTCTGCTGCAGTCTTTCTGCTGCTGCCTGTTCTAAGCACAGCTGCTGATGGCTTCTCCCCCGAAGCGAATCGAAACCTCTCGCCGCTACCTGCACATAAAGAACACACAAACAATATTGCTGCTGCTGCTGCTGCTGCTGCTGCTGCTGCGCTCTAGCTCCGCTGTGGTGGAGTTGTAGCAGCGTTTCTGTTGCTGCTGCTGCTGCTGTTGCTGCTGTTTCAGAGCAAGAGCAACTGCAACTGCAACTGCTGCTACTGCACCTGCTGCTGCTGCTGCTGCTGCTGCTGCTGCTGCTGCTGCTGCTGCTGCTGCTGCTGCTGCAGGTCTTACTCCGTTCTGCGTGCACCTTTCTCTCTGCTGCTGCTTTCACTGGCATTGAAGCGCGGCTTGAGGCTGTCTGAAGACGAAGACAAATTGAGAGAGAGCAGACACCCGAAATATCAATAAAATAAAAGAAAAGAAAATAAAATAAAATAAAATAAATATTATTTATGTGCTCGACACGTTGTATGTTTATTTTATCATCATATATACTACTATGCATTTTTAAAGTCTTTATATTTTATAGAATAATCATATGAAGCGGTATGATTGAATATATATATATATATATATACAAATATATATATAATCATACATATATATTATATATATTCTAGGTACCAGTAATATATTACACTGCTCAAAATATATAATGTATATTTCCTATAAAGCAATTATATATACTCGAATAAAAGATATTTAGAAAGTATATATATATGTATATGTATATATATATATATATATGTATATACATATATATATACCTTTTGCTGCTCTCTTGACGCCATTCTGCTGCTGCTGCTGCTGCTGCTTTTCTCTTTATTAGAAAGACTCTGCTGCTGTATGAGCAGCTCCGAGTATTTTCTGGGTCTTTCATTTCTACTGAGGGGTTTGGTGCCTGCGGGGTAGCTGTCTGTACACCTGAGATAAGAATATAAAGAAAGAAAAACAAGACATAAGATTTTTAAATATAACTCCAGAGTTGCATGCAAGAAGTATTCGTTGCAAGAGCTGTCGGTACACCTGAAATAAAAGAGTTGCATATGCTGCTAAAATTAATATAATTAAATATTAATACTGCAACGAAAAGAAGAAAAAGATATAATGCTGCGGTGTACGTACACCTCAGACGCTGGTAGCTCCTTCGGGTCATAGAGAATATCTAAGTCTTTCTTCAGTACTGCAAACAAATAAACAAATAAATAGTTAAATAAATAAATAAATAAATAAATATTAAATAATACGATGAAGGCATCATAGGCACGCAAACAAATGCAACAACAAGTACAGAGAAACAAGAAAAGACGAGAAAAATAAATAAATAAATAATAAATAAAGACAGAGACAAATAAACAAACAAACAGAAACAAACAAACAAACAGAAGCAGATAAACAATTAAACAAACGAACAGAAGGAGATAAACAATTAAACAAATAAGCAAATAAGCAAATAAACAAATAAACAAACAAACAAATAGGCAAATAAACAAATAAACGAACGAACAAACAAATAAACAAATACACAAATAAACAAATAAACAAATAATGCACAAACAAATAGGCAAACAAACAAATAAATTAATAAATAATAAAACAACTAAATATATAAATAATAGAAAAACAAATAAATAAATAATAAATAAATAATAAACAAACACACCTTGTAAGGCTCTTGCAAATCTATCCAATGTATCCTCTTCGGTCGACGCTGACATTCTTTCGGTTTTCTTCTGCAGCGGCAATCGCAATAGAACACACAGGGGTATATATATATATATATATGCAGTTTCTATATATATATATATGCAGTTTCTATATATATATATATATATATATATATATATGCAGTTTCTCCTTCTGTACTTGTTTTGCGAATTGATCTCCATCTGGTGTTTAGTAGAGATGAAGAGAGAGACAAGGAGCGAGAGAGAGAGAGAGAGAGACAGAGACAGAGGCAGAGATAATATTTTTATGTTTGTCTTCACTGCTGCTTTGCCTCATCCCCAGCAGCGGAGCGAGTTGGGGTGTCTGTACACCTCAGGGCTGGACGCACTTAAAGAAAAGATGTATGTGCAGCTTCAGGGAAATGAGAAATATAAATAAGGGAAGATGATGGTGAATTGACTTCTTGGGCTGCTTCTTTGTTGAGGTGAGGTGTACATACACCCGGGGAAATGAATGAGATCTGTAAGAGTTCTGCTGCAAGAGAAAAAGAAACTCTTAGTACACATTCATTCTTCCTTCTTCTTCTTCAAGATCTTCCTTTTGTTGCTGCCGACAGTGAGAAGACCCCAAGAAGAGCCTTTCTTCTGGGCCTCCTATCCCGCGGCTGAGGCAGCAGTTTGTGCTGCTGCTGCTGCTGCTTCAAGATCTGCTTCTGAAATGAATGTTTCTGCTGCTCCCTAAACATTAAATGTGTTGAAAAAAGGCAAATGTCCTTTGAACGCCATTTCAAAAACAAACTTCTTCCTAACCCTTGGCTGTCTGCTGCTCGCGATCCGCCTGGCCGGTAGAGAAGGAGGGAAGCAGCAAGAAAAGGGTCCTTTGAAAGCCCTTTTCTTTTGAGTAATGAAATAAATACTTCAAAAATACATCTCAGTATTCATTGTTTAATCCATAATCCTATTTACTCCTCCGTGTTTCCCTCATCGCAATGCCGCCACAGCTCCGGTAGGCAGCAGCCGTCTGTCTGGTCCTTAGGGCTGTCCGCACCATTGGTTTGAGGGTTTTATAATGCGTCTCTTGCCAAATTTCGTTTGCAAAAATCATAATTTTAGATTTATTTATTCATTCAAAATCAAGTTGTTCAATTAAGCCAAGGATCCCTCCTGTATGATGCAGCTAGCTGTGTACAGAACTGCACATACACCGCACGGTGTACATGCATCTGCACATCCGGAAACCTCATTGCGGCAGAAACTTTGTCCTCATTTGCAGCATTTTGCTTTTTGAAATTGCAATTTATCTTCTCATGAATCTTTCTTAGGTTTAAACCGAGAGGTTAGTGTCTTAGAGCATTCCGGAGCATTTATATCCCTCTGAAGAGGGATATAATGTATACTACTACTTTTCGTTCAAAACTCGGCGACAATGCAAAACACCTCTAAATATATATGCAGAAAACGTAAAGCAGTGGATGAAATATTTCAAGTTTGCTCATCATACACCTGAAGAGACGGCTCTGCTACAGACACCCCAAACTCGCATGCAGGGTGCTTGCTTGTTGTTTCCTTTTGTAAATATTTATAAGACAATTGATAATCATGAAGAGAAGCGTTGGTGAAGTCAGAAGAACTGCATCGTTGCTCTTTCTTCCCTTGTAGCTCAAGAACACTTTGCTTGCATCATTAGAGAGCATAAGCCCTTAAACCACGCATTAGATACACCTATATAACTAAATAACTAAATAACTAAATGTATATATATACATATATATATATATATAGAGCCATACGTCTTAGGGCGTAACTACCGAAATGGATTAAAGTGTAGCAGAGAATACAGGAAGAATATTCTTAATTCATGTTTTTTTGTTCTTTCTGCTACTTGTCTAGCTGTGTATACACATATACATATATAAAAATGTATGTATATGAATATATAATATGTATATATATATATATGCTATATCTTGTACACATCAACAGACAAACACACAAACGCACACCGGTTGGGGTTTATGATCTGCAGCAAAAACTGCTGCACGTTTGGTAGCCACGGGGGGGAAGTAGGGCTCAGAAGGGTAAACAAAGGTTTTAGGGTTTAGGGTTTAGGGTTTAGGGTTTAGTGGTTTAGCTGTTTTACAGCGCACACTTAACAATTAAGGCGTTCGATTTCCCGCGCAGAGCAAATTAAATAAGTAAAAAAACAAATTATTTTAAATATTTGCAGAAAGAAATAGAATTATTGCTGAATAGAATACTTAAATAAACATCAAATATTCAAGTGCGTATACAGCTGTCGAGATTATTTATACACACCCCTCATTAGCGTCTCTTCTGAATTTTCTGTCTTAACTTATATATGAAGTGTTGCCATATACTTATTATACATTTAAAAGAGAAGAAAGACTTTTATTTTAAACATTTACAACAAAAAACAAACAAAAAAGGAAGTACGGGCGTGTGTGTAGATTGTTTAGCGGCGGCGTCTCGTCGAATTAGAATAATAAAAATATGAATTGATTAAAACAAAAAACATAAACACTAAAATATACATATTCTATGCTATTAATAATAATAATAATAATAATACTTTAGTTTTGCTATATATATCTATAATAAAACAAACAAATTCAACAAATGAAGGCTCTATCTAACCTTATTAAACAAACAGCAGAATACCACATTTCAAATACCCCTTGAATGCAACAAAGCGATAAACAAATACCGAAGTAAACACAAAAAAACAATTTTAAATACTCCCCTAATTTATATGTATATATTTATTTATTTATATATTCATATTTATATATATACTATGAATTCTCTTCTTTATACAATTGCTTCGGGGTGCGGCCGAGGCGCACGACTTCGTTCATTCTCTGTCAGCACACCGCTGAGTACTGCACCGAACGTTAAAAGTATTTCAGAGTTTAATTTTATTAATCCAAAATAAAAGAGATAAAATATATAATTGGTAGACAGATAAAAGGTAGCTGGATGCCGCAGTTCAGTCTCTGAAGACAACTAACGATCTACTGCTAAGAGGGGTGCTTCCCTGCTTTGAATCCCTTGCAAAAGACGGTGAAAGCAACCGTTCTTCAACGGAATATATTCATCAAACCTTCTTTCATAAATTACAATTATTAAATATTGCATTTACCAGCAGATTTCGGTGTCTACGCACATCCAGAGCACCGACGGACGAGTACGCTAGATGCAACTCCCCACGGCGGTGCGTTATAGAACATCAGCAGCAAACATAAGGATAAAGTTTGTCACTGCTATATAAAAATACTTTGATAAAGTCTAATTAAATAGAAGTTTTAAAGAAGACATCGAAAAGCAAACAGAACCGAGCAGAAAAAGCGCTGCGTCAGTGAACAGTGTTCAACTACCACCGGGCCGCTATATACGAAACGTGTGAAGATGAAGAGATGGAAACATGGATAGAAACGACTTCTTTTTGTGTTTTTATGTATTTTTTTTATAATCATACATAATAATAACATTATTTATTTCTTTTTTATACATTTTATTCACCGCTATTTGCCCCACCGAACGCATACACAAGGTGCGATCATAAGAAGTTCGTCGGATGTGCAAGTAGCACTACTGAGGTGGTGCTGTTCTTCTCCCTGCTGAAGATGCATTCGCAAATGTCTGGTAAGTGTTTTAAATTGAGATCTTCCTCCTCCTCATTTATTTTGTTTTAATTTTCTTATTCCGTTCTGCTTTTCATTTGAATCCCGTTTCCTTTCCACAGCCAAAATGGACGGTGTTGAGGTTCAGCCACACATTCAACTCCGCAAGGTAAGCTGCTACCTTCTACTTGTTTCCTTTGTTTTCCTTCTGTGTTCTTTTCGAGTTTTCGTATTATGTTTGTAGTTTTGTTTTTTGAACAGCAGAAGGCAAGTAGAGATGAGGTATTTAGTCGCATATTCCATCGTGTGTGCCGGTGTATCGGGAGGTTGGCGGGTGGGGGGTAGCGTTGGTATGATCGTCTTGAATGAAATAAATATGTTTGATGTGTATTAAAATGGGAATATTTTCTGGTTTTAATTGTTTGTGTGTCTCTTAATTCATGAGTTTTTCATGATTTCCTCTGCTTTCTCTCCTCAGGGTCAGGTGCACCCCGTAGTGCTTACTATGGGCGACCCGAAGCGTGTCGATGAAGTAACGGCTCTTTGTGACAGTTTTGAGAATTTAACATTCAACAGAGAGTTTAAATCTGCAAATGCGGTGAAGAACGGTCAGAAGTTTACCGTGATATCTCACGGAATTGGCTCTTGCAGCTCGATGATATGCTTTGAAGAGCTGATTAAGTTGGGTGCGAAAGTCATTATCAGGGCAGGAACATGCGGAAGTATGAAGCCTGCAACAATAAAGCAAGGAGATATTGTTGTTCCTTATGCAGCAGCAAGGGATAATGATGTATGTGATTTATACGTGCCTATTCGTATGCCGGCAGTTGCAACACCTCGTATATCTCAAGCTTTATTGAAGGCAGGAGAAGACCTGAAAATAAACGTCAGATCAGGCATTGCACTGACTAATGGTGTCTTCTACGGACACGGACAAGAACATATTGATAATTTAACTAATTGGTCAAAGTTTACAGATATCGTAGACTGCGAATTCCAAGCACTCTTCCTTGTTGGTATCGGTAGAGGGATTGAAACAGGAGCAATTGCAGCTGTTGATGGTTCTCCTCTGCAGTGGGATCAGGTATGAACTTCTTTTTTACTCTTTCTTTTACTCTGTTGACTTTCTTGTAATTGAATATATTTACTCGTTTTTCTGCTTTTACTGCAATTCGCTGCTTTTATTTGATTAGTTTATGTCCTACAGTCTTCTTTGTACTGTCTGATTTAATTGGTTTTACTGCAAGTTTCTTTTAAATAATGTTTAATTATTCTTTTTCGTTCTTATTCGGTTAGTTATGTAATTGTTTATTTGTTGTTTGGTGAGTCAATCGATATAATTTATCATCTGCTCTATTTGCTCGACTCCTCAACTCTCTTTATTAAGTTATTTCTCGTTTTATTTATTGAATTGTTTTATATATATATATATTGTTTTATATATATCATTGGCTGGAGTGCATTAAAATATGCAGTACTATTATCCACCCTGTACCGTCTAAAGCACTGTGTGTACAATATTACAGTATGAAGCTCAATAGAAATATATATATATGCATATATATATATATATATACATAGGCATTCAACAGTAAGGATGAACATTGTTAAATAATAAGTTTATTTTGTTTATTTTGTTTGTTTATCTCAGGCTAACTACGACCCAACAGGAAAAGTTGTAGGGGCTGCGAAGGAGAGAATGCTGAAGGTTGCAATTCATACATGTGCTGAGCTGGCTAAAGAGTTCAGCAGCAAGTAAAAGATAATATTTGTTTATTATTTGATAGTATAAATAATTAAGAGGTGTAGCAGCCAAAGTTAAGATAAAGCTGCTTCTTTTGTTCGTCTGTTTTGTCTGTCTTGTCCTCGTCCTAAAGGGGTTTGTTTGCTCGAAACTTTTTGCTTCTTGTTTAATTCAATTGAGATATATTGACATCTCTTTAATAATAATAATAATAAGCGGCTCTCTCGCAGCAGCAGGTGGCTGTACACTAGGCGGAATAACCCGTCTTGCAGCCTTGTTAATACAAAAGCTGTTATACAGCTTCATTATATAATACTATACGCAGCGGCATCACTTGTATATTTCTTGCTGCTGCTGCTGCTCTTGCTGCTGCCAATGAATAAAGCAGCGCAGACGTTCTAAGTGCAGCCAGCGCTATGGGTGTATTATTTTCGTTTGTTTGCTGCAAAACAAAAAAGTTTTAATTGTCTTTCTTTTTACGAGTTTCTTTGTCTATTATTAACACCCCGCCATACCCAGGCTTATCTAGATATATATATATATATATATATAATGCATATTGTATATAGATTGTATCATGTAGATATATTTATAATAGTTTATTTGTGTAGTACGAGAAGTATGCGTAGTACGCATACTATGCAAATATATATTATCTATGTAGGGCTTAACCCTAAACCCTAGAAATTATATATATATATATATATAATTATATAATTATATATATATATGCATTAATAATATTTATAATTATGTATATTTAGAGTTCAATGCTCATAACGACTGTCTTTGTCTCTAGGTACGGCAGCAAACCCTCTTCGCCTCCTTCTCTGTAAACACACAAACACAAATGCAGATAATATAACATTTCTATCAAACCCTTTTAAATACTCGTAGGTAAATTATATAATTTATATATATATATATTTATTTATTTATTTATTTAGATATAAATACATAGATGCCGCTATCTATTAATTTTATGTACGTCCAACTTTGAAACGAATTGCAGAGTATATCGCGACTTCATATAAATAAAAACTTAAATGAGTAAGTGAAAGTAAAATTAAAAAGAATAATTAGAGACATTGTTAGAAATAATAAAGAGAAAAGAAGCATTAAAAGCAATATAGAAAGACAACACTATAAGGAGTAGGGAAGGCATCAAGAGAAAAAAGATAAAAAAAAATAAAGACAGCAATAAAAAGAACAAAGACAGCACAAAAATGAGTAAAGACACAATGAAAACGAGTAATTAGACAATCAAACGAATGAAGATATCAGCACCACAGCAAACAAATAAACACAAAGCAAATAAAGACAACATTAAAAAGAAATAAATAAGTAAAAACAACAAATATTTTTTTTTGTTTATTTATTACCTTCCATATCCGCTGGCTTTATATCCACCAAAAGGTATCCCAACATCTCCGCTTAAATATGTATTAACCCAGACAGTCCCCGCATGCAATCTAAACAATAAAAACAAATTAAATACATAAAACAAATTAAGTAAATCAAATAAATTAAATAAATAAAAATAACACTCATACAATCAGCTCTCTTGCATGCATAGATCGTTGGCAGTTTAGGGTTTATGGTTTAATGAGTTGAGGGTGTATAAATGTTTGTCTTTATAGGGTTTAGGGTTTAGGGTTTAGTACGCATAGGGTTTAGAACTTACAGGGATAAGGGTTTAGGGTGTACAGGGATGAGGGTCTAGGGTTTACAGTTTAGACGGATAACAGATTAGGGTTTACAGGGTTTAGGGTTTAGGGTTTAGGGTTTAGGGTTTAGGGTTTGGCGACCTGCTAACGAAGTGATCTGCAAGAGGAATGCTGGAGGTGAAGACGCCGGCTCCGAGCCCATACTGCGTATCGTTTGCGCGTTGAATCTGAATAAATGAATTTAAATAAATAAGCAAATAAATGTGTATAAATAAATAGTGATCCTGGTGATGGTGGTTATTATTATATAGGCCTTATTATTATATACGTATTGTATTAACGACAAAATATAGAACAAACAAAAGAGAAAAGCATGAGGATGAACATTCAGACAGAATGCCGTTTACAACTCCAAAAAGAAAGTCGAAGAACAAAAAAATGCGTTGAGATGCAACCGTCCTTCTCTGTCTATCTTTGTCTCTCTTTATCTCTGTATAAATATATATATATAATTATATATATGTATATACGTATAAAGATACGTAGGCGTCTATATAAATATATAAATATATAAATATATAAATATATAAATATATAAATATATATATGTATATATGTGGGCATTTTTTTGCTGAAGTGTATATTATTTATTTTAATACCCTTTTTGCATTAACTGCGTGGTTTGTTGAGATGCAACCGTCCTTCTCTGTCTATCTTTGTCTCTCTTTATCTCTGTATAAATATATATATATAATTATATATATGTTGTTGCATTTGAATTATAAGTTTAAAATATACATTTTCCTGCATTCTTTAAAAATGCCTTTGTTTTACGGGTATTTCCTCTTACTGCTTCTTCGACTGTTTTGAATTTATAAACGCAAACAACTGGCCCGAAGATTTCTTCTCTCGATATTTTCATTTCATCGGTAACATCCGTGAAAATAGTGGGTTCAACCCAGAGGCCTCTGCGGTGTACGTACAGCGCAAGTATGCAGCAGAAAGCAGAGGAATACAGCATAAAATATGAATAAATATTGAAATTTTTGTGTATTTTATGAATATTTCGATGATATTTATTGACTACCGAAGAATTAAGTCGAAATTCAGAGAAAATATCATGGTGCAAGTTTGCTGATTTCACTAACTTTCCTTCTTTCTTGACGCCCCCAAGAACGCATTTAGCACCTTCTTTCTTCCCTTCTTCAATGTAAGAAATAACTCTAGCTAATTGTTTGCTGTCTACAATAGGCCCCTGTGTACAGCAGGTCTCTAGAGGGTTTGAAAGCTTAGCTTTCTTCGACACGGTTTCCTTCAGCTTCTCCACAAACTCGTTGTACACATCGCATTGTACAAGTATCCGGCTGCATGCCACACAGCACTGCCCTGCAAACAATCCAACAACACAAACACCCAATGCACCAACACCGTTTCATGTTCTATTTGCTTTCTGCTGTTGCTGCTGTTGCTGCTGCTGCAATTTTCTCCCCTTCGATTTGATATCATATCCAAGGCGGCAAGGATTCACTAATGCTGCTCTGCTGCTACTGCTGCTACTGCTGCTACTGCTGCTACTGCTATTACTGCTGCTCCTACTGCGACTGGAGTGTTGCTGTGGTTGCTTCTATTGTTTGTATGTGTAGTCTGTATTGTCTGCCTTAGTTAATGAACATGAAAACTATTAATATTGATACTATATATATATATATAAATATACAGTTAATAATTATATGTATATGCAACATACCGGAGTTGTGAAAGAGGCCTTTCCAAGTTGCTTCTGCAGCTTTTTGTATATCTGCATCTTTAAGAATAATAAGAGGGCTTTTACCTCCTAATTCGAGTGTAACTCTTTTAACTGTTGCAGCGCATTCTTGTGCTACGAGACAGCCTACAGAAGATGAGCCTGTAAAAGAAACTTTTTGAACAAGCGGCTGACGAATTAAATGAGCTCCTACGCTCTCTCCAAACCCATTTAATACATTAAATACTCCTGCAGGGAAGCCCTAAACAAATAACACAGACAGTTTGTTATAATTCATATTTAGTAATAATAATAATAATTATTATTATTATTATTTAATGCATTATATACTCCTGCAAGGAAACCGTTGACAAATAAGACAGACAGACTGTTTCTTAAAGCTATTATTGTAGGATAATAATAATAGTATTGTTGAAAATTGTAATAAAAATAATCATTGTCGTGCAATACTCTAATATAAACATATACATATATATATATAATATATATATCTGTATATACTATGCATACACACATATATATCCATATAATATATATATATATATATATATATATATTTATTTATGTATATATATATATGCATCTACATCTATATATATATATATATATATATATATATCTGCATCTATACACATATATACATACATATATATATTTATTTATTTATTTATGCGTACAGCCTTTTGAACGAGTTTGCAGAGTGCGAGGGCTGAGAGAGGCGATTTTTCGCTGGTTTTCACAACGACTGTGCAACCGCATGCTAACGCAGCTGCTGCTTTCATAACAGTGAGCATTAAAGGGAAGTTCCAAGGGACGATCTGCAGTAATAAACAAATAAATATAATTAATTCAATTAATAAAAATATCTTTACATCTACAGAATTCAATACATCGATTTATATATAATACATCAATTTGCACAGCTGTTGCTTTCTTAACTTTCAGCATTAAAGAAAAGTTATAAGGAACTGTCTGCAGTAATAAACAAATAAATATCATTAAATCAATATAAATAAATCAGTATAAATAACTAAATATATATATGTATATATATATATATATACATGTATATATATATGCATTTAATAGATTGATATATATATATATATATATATATATATAGAAAAACATATAGATACTGGTATGTTAATGTATATATATGTGTATATATATACATGTATAGGTATGTTGATACATACATGTATATATATATATATAATCAACAACCCAGCAAAAACAACAAAACATTAGACAGCATGAAGATAGCCGCTCCGCAGATATTAAAACAAAAAAGAAGAAACAACGAGAAACATAAACAAAGACAAGAAATGATGTGGATAGTTTTATTAAAGTAATATTAAAACAAACAAAAACAAAACAAATAACTTCAAAGGGACAGCAAAATGAAAAAAGAAGAAAAGCCAAAGAAAAAACAAAAAAAGAAATTAATTCAACTTGTTGCAATTTAATAAAATATTTCTATTATTAATTTTTAAACTACTTAATCTATTTCTTTATAAGCAGATTAATAAACAAACAAAGACATAAAAAAGACAGCCTTACTGCAGCAACAACACCAACAGGTTCTCGTCTTGTATGACATGATATCTTTTCACTCTCTAAGACGGGGATGTAGGAGCCTCCTGTTATTTTATCAGCCCATCCGCTATAATATTTTAGATTTGCTATGCATGCATCCATGTCTCCTCTGAAATTCAAATAAAACAAAGTGTATATTCATCTATCTTTCATTTATTCACTCTTCAAATAAACTAATAAACAAACATATAAACAAATAAACAAACAAACAAAACGCAGAGAAAACATTGATTCAAATATATTACAGACAACTGGAGATACACCACAAAAACACATGCAGAGCCCTTAACCCTAAACCCTAAGCCCTAAAACCGCAAACCCTTTGACAATTAAACGAAGAAAACAATGAAATAAAAAGGAATACAGGAGAGATATTACGACCGTCTGAACCCCAAACCCTAAACCCTAAACCCTTAAAATATTCAAAAGTTTAATAAAACACGCAGTTCAAAGATACTGCTTTCATTCTTGCTGCTGCTGTTGCTGCTGCTGCTGCTGCTGTTATTGTCGTTCCTTGGGGTGTACGTACACCGCGTTTTATTACCTGGCGTATTGAATGGGTTTACCGACATTAATGCATTCGATATGAGCGATATTTTCTTTTTCTTCTTGGAGCAGATTCGCCAACTTCATCAACAACTCCCCGCGTCTTCGTGCTCCTATATTTAAAGACCAGGAAGCAAAGGCTTTGTGTGCTGCTTGCACTGCAGCTTCTACATCTTTTTCGCTGTAAACAAAAGAGAAAAGAAAAGAAGAAGAAATAAATACAAAACAAAGTTAAAAAGAAAGAAACGAGACAAAACGCAAAAAAAAAACAAACAGAAACGGTAACAAGAAGCTGCTGTCTTTGCTGCAGCAGAAAAAAGGAATTGAGTTTGTGAAGAAGATAAAGAAGAAGTGCTGAAGATTTATAAAAGCATTTAAAATTAGTAATGCAATGAACTCAGTGCGTCTAGGAGTTGTTGTTGCTGATGCTGTAAGCAAAACCTTTTTATGAGAAAGATAGATGAATAACACCATCGACGACATTGTTATAATGAGGGAAGGAAATTAAATACACAAAAAAGAAGCAGATGAAGGCAGCCAGCCACTCCACAGACTTAATGGCATACAAACTCTAGACAGCATTCAGGTTTGTGATGTAGCTATAATGACAGTAATTGCTCATTAGGGTTTAGGGTTTAGGGTTTAGGGTTTGAACGGGGCTGGCTTAGGGCTACTGGAGTTACCTCGCTTCTCTGATCTCACAGATTTCTTCTTCTGTCGCTGGGTTTATCAGTTTCCACGTGCGTTTGCCGTTGGCTTCGCGGAACTCCCCGTCGATGAACAGACGGGTTTCGTAGGTTGGACTCACTGAAAAAGAAAAACAAAAATAAATACTGAGGGTTTAAGGGGTTTTAATTCTTTTTTCAATGCGGTAGAATCAGAAAAAGCGTTTTCTTAGCTTTCTTTCAGTGCCGCTGAGGTATGCTAGAACGGAAGACGACGGGGTGAGACAGGAGAGAAAAACCCAAAAGAGGAAAGTAAATGAAAATCGTCTGGTTTAAATATGTTAATTCTAAAAAATTTCAATAAAAAACACGACAAAACTCTGTGGAAGGCGGCAACTGCAAGCGCATCAAGTGATGTATGAACGGAGTGTACGTACTGTTGAGAAGCTTTGAGTTGCGAAGTTGTTGAAAAATGATGGAAATACCG
This sequence comes from Eimeria acervulina, assembly GCF_000499425.1. Lineage (NCBI taxonomy): Eukaryota > Apicomplexa > Conoidasida > Eucoccidiorida > Eimeriidae > Eimeria > Eimeria acervulina. The sequence continues at coordinate 14,150 of NW_013549836.1, forward strand.
GAAATATCCCTGCAAATATTCTGAAATATATTATTAATAATTAATTTATAACTTTTGATCGCTGTCGAACTCTGAAGAAATGAAGAGAGCAGGCAGGGCGTTGCTCTCTATGCGCCGTGAACGGCTCTGCAGTGGCTGCTGTCGTTGGTGAATATTTGTTTAATTTTTTCTTTTCTCAGCCAAAAAAACAAACTCAGAAACAATATTTCGTAATATGTCTGTTATTTTGCTTTAATTTAAGAGAAATTGAGTTTTCAAACCCAACCGGGGAGCACACCGCCGCTCTCTGCTGTACGTATCATACGCTCGTTATCTGCTGCCCTCTGACGATAACTCCAGAAGATTTATAACAAAAAAAGAGTGTAATCACCTTAAACAAGTTTAATAAAGTTTCAATGCAAACAATTAACACTGGAGACCATAAAGGGAGGGGAGATAAACTCCTTCGGCCACCCTAAACCCTAAACCCTAAACCCTAAACCCTAAATGTCTTGCAAATCTACCACTGCACGCCCCATTTTGCCTGAACAAAGATATATCAATATCCAATTGAAGAACAGAGAAAGAAGGCGTCGATAGTAGAGTGTGCATGCAACGATGTAACTTATATAATAACTTAGAAACAATAAAATCATTCTTTAATATATATTTTTCTTTTTTATTTGTTGTTTATTTATTTGTCCCCAGGCGTCCAAGGCATTTAAATTCCCTTTGCTTGTCTTTCTTCTAGTTGAGTTGTTTTTAAATGCTATTTTGTCTGCTTGAACCCTAAACCCTAAACCCTAAACCCTAAACCCTTAGTACAAATCTAACTATGGAGTCATCATTCAATCCTCTACTAATATAGATGCTGCACGTACAGCAAACGCGCAGTTGTTGGCTGAACACAACCTGCTGGCTGTCTGTCTTGGAGGTCTGCATTTGTTGACAAAAATAAACTGATTATTATTTAAAATGCAATATATACCCTCTTCATCCTGCAGGCTGGCGAACAGCAGCAGGATCAACAGCAGCAGCAGCAGCAAACTAGGGAGCAGCAGCAGCAGCAGCAGCAGCAGCAACAGCAATAGCAGCAACAGCAGCAACAACAGCAGCAGAAACAGAAGCAGTGAAAGTAACAGAAGCACTTTAAACTAATGCGATATTAATATGAAGACTTCTTCTTTAGACAGTTTTGCTGTCTATAGTATATCATAGAAAAAGCCAAAGGGCGTTCATACACCCCAAGGCAAAGGTAGCGGCTGACTGACTAACAAACCGCAAGAACAACAGAAGATAGACGCATAGAAATCAATTTAAAAGGAAAAGAGATATAAAGTATTTCATTTTAAGTTTGTTTTTATGCAGAGGAGGAGGCCGTTCTAAAGTAGCTAACCACTGGTGGCGATTGGCGCAGTGTGAGTAAGTGAAGGCTTTATACGGTTATGTGTTTGAATCTAATGAGTGAAATAAAGAGTTTATAATATAGTTTCTAATTTTATAAAAACAGTTGTTTAAAAGAAGGGAAAGAAGGAAAAACACAAGAAGACAATCACCTAAAACTACTGCTATGTATGGGCCGCTCTGACGGGTGCTGTGGCTGCTCAGTGTTTGTTGAAGCTGTCATTGTTTTTGCTGTCTTTTAAAGATTCTCTTTGAAATACTACGGAATAAAGAAGCTTCTGAATTATAATATAAACAAAAAGAAAGAAAAATAACAAAAAAAACTGCTTACTGCCTTGCAATGAAAGAGCTGAGCTACAGACAGCTTCAATACGCAACCAGCCTTCTTTCTTCCCTCTCGCGGGCCGCGACAGCCAGCGAAGAGCAGCTGGTTGATGAACAGCTGCATGAAATAGAGGTTTTTGTATTTTTTCTTGTTTAGTTTTTGTGTTATGCATTAAGAAGCGATAGACTGGTATCAGAAGAAGCTTCCAAAGAGGCATTCAAGCACAACACAAACACCTACAACGCTTCTTGAACGCGAAACCGCAGGCCTTGTCGGCCGCACAAAATATCATCATCGCACGTGTCTAATCGCAAGTAGATGAATATCAAAGTAGTATTTTGAGTTTTTTTTCAAAGAAAAACACTGTAATTCGTCTGAAGGCGCAGTATAATCTTTTGTCTCATGCTTATACCGCGCCGCTTCACACCCGTCTTCTTCGGCTGTACGTACAGCCGACTTCGGATTCACACACTTTTCTGCATTTTGTTTTTTCGCATTTTCCACTCGTTTCTTGGTGCTCTTTGTGGCTATTTGAGCCTCAATAGGCGGATTTTAAGCCATTTGTCTTTTATTTCTTCACCTCATCGCACAAGGCCCGCGTTGAAGGGGGGTTCTCCGCTTGAATTCATGCGGTCTTCCATTTTTCGTGTTTCTACTGGCGTCTTTTGAAAATGGGTGGCTGGACCCGGTTGGTGGCAGGCGCCTTTCTGTGCGCCTCTCCCGGCAGCCTGTTTCTCGTCGAGGGTTCTGATGGAGTCAAGACTTTCAATCTCCCTAACGGGGGCTCTTTGAATATTGAAGTCACCAGGGGATCGCATCCAGGAGGGTCTATTAGCGTAAGCGCTCCCGGAAGCACAAGTATGAGTTTCCCAGGTGTTTCTGGATCGTATGGCGGCTACTCTCTCACGGACTCTGTTGAAATCAGCAGCAGCGGCGAACCCCCTGTGGTTCAGCATATAACGTTAGGGCAAGGAGGCACTGGCTTCCCCCCCCCTTCTTTCGGAAGAATTACACCACTTGTGGCTGGGGCTCCCACCTCTACTTCGCAAATAATGTTCGGGTGGGTCCCCGATCCTGACGCTGCAAGCGCCAGCCTGGGGGCTCAGAACATCTCCGAGTTGAACAACGCTCTCCGCAGTGCTGCCTTTGTTAACAAACTGCGAAGTAAGTAAATAAACAACAAGCAATGCTGTTTGCTCTAAATATACTAAGTGAATATAATACTATTCATGCATACAGTGCAAATATTCAAGAGAATGTGCTTGGGTCACCGTGTGCGTGCGGTTGTCTAACGATGCCGCCTCTCTCACACACTGTGTTTCGCTGCTGCTGCTGCTGCTGTTGTTGCTGTTGCTGCTGCAGCTCGTGCGATTGTTGAGAAGTCCTGCAGCATTCCCGTAGCTACGGACCGCCAGAGCTACTTGGAGATCTTCTGGGGGGCAGTAGATGCAGAGAGACGCTTTCGTGAAGCAGCAGAAGAGCAAAGAAAAGTAATAGAAGATGAGCTTCATCAAAACCAAATGGCTTCACCAAATATGACGTACGCTCGCTCAGTTGCTACAAGAGCAAATCTAGAGAGGGGAGAGACAGGTGCAGCAGCAGCAGGAGGAGGAGCAGCAGCAGAAACAGAAAACGATACAGCAGCAGCGCTGAGGTATCAAGAAACAGTAGACAGGATTTTCGGCTCACGAGTTGAAATTCTTTTAACTTGCAAGCTGGCGGCTCTTCTAGGACAGCCTCATATCTTTTTAAGTGATGCAATAAAGCCCGTCGAAGCATTAGAGATGGTAGCTACTGCTCTTGGCTTAGGAGACGTCTCATCCACTCCTCTACCTGCAGAAGCCGCAGCAGCAGCAGCAGGTGCAGCACGAGCAACAGCAGGCCCTATGTTTGGAGGCCTAGAGCCCTTCCTCATGGCTTCAAATCCTCTTAGTAAGACAACTAGCATATATCTATATAATATATCTAATATATATATATGTATATATGAATAGATGAAAGTACTTGATAATTATGATGCATGCAGCATTATACAAGTACTTTCATCTACGACTGGTGAATGCTGTTTGCTGCTTATCTTTCTGCTCTCGCTGTTTTTGCTGCTGCTCCTGCTGCAGCTGCTGCAGCTTCATCTTTATTTTCCTCGCCGCACATTTCTGTTTCCCGCGTACATTAAATATATTCTATATTAATTCATCATATATATAATAAATAATTATATATCAATATATATATATATATATAATATTCTTTAATACATGCATTTTATTGTCTTTTTCTCTTTTGTTTGCAGCAACCGGGCACATACTGACATTGTTAATAGGGTATATAGACAGAGATGCGTTTTTCGGGTCTTCTCCACGTAAATCTTTTTATAATTTTACTACATTAGTAGGAGCAACAGGAGGAGAGTCAGGTATACTGATGCTCGATGAGATGTGCGACAGAGACAGAGGCCCTCGACATAAAACAAGCATGCTTGCTCGTAATAGAAGAAAAGACAGACAAGGAAGACCTACAGCAAGAGGAAGCTCAAAACCCTGGTTTGTTAGAGGGACAAGACGCCAACATAAAAATAAAAATCAGCCTGAACTCCTCAGGGCTTACTGTGATGCAACAGAAATGATATTAAACGCTGTTATGACAAGTGAGACAATAAAATAATAGTAGTATTAACAACAATAACAATAATAATAATAATAATAATAGTAAAATAGCACTCTATACAAATTAATGCATTATTCTCTTGTTTTTTGTTTTGCATTTATTGTATTTGTTTTGCTTCTTCTTTATATTAAACACAACGCAGCGCTGCTGCCTTCTGAAGGAATATCGAGATGATCTGTTTAATGTTTTTGTTTTGCTGCTTAGAACAAGAAGATATACAAGAAGAAATGCTCAAGTATTCTTTGCCTGTGGAGCCTCTGGTTGACCCAGCGACTAATGCTGCACGCATTCAAACGCGCACTTGCAGAGGAGAAGCAGCAGTTTGCGAATTTGATAATTCAATCTTAAGCCCTGTCGCTAGTCCTCTTGATCCTGCTGCTATTGATCAGAACACCACTACAAGAAGCGCCTTCAACTTATACGCTGGTCTTGGTGAGTCTTTCTTTGTCTTTATCTTTATCTCTGTCTCTGCCTTTGTCTTTATCTGTCTTTGTTTCTAACGCTTTCTTTATTTATGTTTCTGTTTATGCTGTTTTGGGGACGCAAAGGCTTTTAGCTGCTGCTAATAAATGTCTTGCTATTTTCTTCTTTTGTTATTCGCTAGGTTTGTTGTTTTAATTCGTTTGTTTGATTTTGACTTTTTGTCTCTTTAAGTTTGTTTGATATTTCTTCTCTCTTTGTTGTATGCTTCATCAGTTTGTTTTCTTTCTGGTTTATCTTCAGTGCATGCTCGGCTATATAATTATATATGTTTGAAGTAATACGAAGATATCTGTAGTTTCACTCTGTTTCTCTCTGGATGCTTCTTCTGTTGCTGTTTATATATCTTCATCTAACGTAACGAAGCCTCTTTACTTTTGTTTGTGTTGTTTGAATTTTGTTTGTTTTCTTCACCAGCAGCAGACACAAAGCTTGAAATATTAAATTCTTTATTTATTGCAATCAATATAAACTCTTTTTATCTTCTGTACTTAATCTAAATTGTCTGATTGATAGATGTAATCAAATATAACTTTATTGAATATTGAATATGACGCACTCACTGCCTAGCATAATACTAATACTAATACTAATACTAATACTAATACTAATACTAATACTAATACTAATACTAATACTAATAATACTAATAAGTTAATTATGTTGTTTTATTTCTAATATTTTATTATTATTATTCTTCAGCTAGCGCTCAAATCGGCAACATGTTAGAAGACGGAGGGTCGCGATATTACGATACGCGAGCAGAGCAGTGGATGGAAATCATTTCAAAGCCGGCAGCGAATAACGACAGTAAGCTCTTTATAATAAAATATTCAACATATATATATATACATATATATGTGTATATATGTATATATATAGGTATATATATATATGTATATATATGTATATATATACATAATATATGTATATATGTATATATATATATATATATATATATATATCTGTATATATAGATGTGTATATATACTCAATCTATAAATCGGGCATTCTTAACTAGGTGCAGGAGATTAAAAGAGTTAATATCGATTATATCTAAATATATACATAATTTATTTCTATATAATAATTAATTACAGTAGTGAGGATTTGCATAAAAAAATAAATTCATTGCATTGTGCGGTGTGTGCTGGGGGCAGCGACGCATATATACATATATACACATATATATATATATATATATATATATATATAT
>NW_013549836.1:20320-25112 GCF_000499425.1 Eimeria acervulina
ATATATATATATATATATATATATATATATATGTCTATATAAAGATATATGTCTATACATTCGCATGAATACACTGTATATATTAGTAATAGTATGGTGTGTACATTGCTGATAAAGTTGAGGAACAGAGTACTGAGTATTTGTTTATTTGTTTGTCTTTGCTTTTTTTTTGTTTTTCTCAGTTCTTGAAAAAGCATTTTACTACGACAACAGAGAAATGATATCCAAAAGCAAAAGCGCGATACAAAAAGCATTTGATGCCTGTAAGAAACATATAAACCTTTATTATTTATAATAATATATATGCATAATATATATTTAATATTATGTATGCGTATATATATATATATATTTGTATATATATATATATATATGCATTGTATATGACTGCTTTGTAACACCAACAGTTTCTAAACTAATAACATATTTATTTGATTAAACAATAAGACTAATGTATTAATAATAATAATAATAATAATAATAATAATAATAATAATACTGATTGTTTGTTTATTTGGTGTTGCTGCAGTCGCAAGAAGAATAACTGCTTTAGCAGGCAAAGCATCTGTCTCTTTCTCTGAAGCAACAACTATTTTTGAAGCTATTCAAAAAGATGTTGCAGCGCAAAGACCTCGAAAATGGTACAAGAGGGAGCCGCCTATTAATAAAAAGAATTTATTTAGAGTTGCTGTCATTCTCTTTCTTAAAAGTAAGGCTATATTATCAATGTATTATATGTAAATATTTATATAGTTATATGTTTATGCATATATTTATATATATATGTTTGTTTGTATTTATATTTAGATATATTTATTTTTTTCTCATATTTATGTTTATCTGTATTTGTGTATTTATGCGAATTTGAATCCTCTCAACGCCATCGTGTATATATAATACAATATATACATGATAATACAATATATTATAATTATTATATATATATATATATATAGATATATGCATATTACAACCTGTTGGTTTGATTTACATACCTTTGTATATTTATGCATAGGGATATATACAGAGCAGTCTGCTATCCTTTGTCTCTGCGTTTGTTGATAAAACAATAGCAATAAACAAACACTGATGATTATTTGTGGTGATAATACCCTCTACATATTAATTAATTAATCAATTTATTTATTTATTTATTTATTTATTTTGTTGTTTAGGTAGACTGGCATGCGACATGCGAAGTTCTTTTGCTGAGAAGTTTGAGGCTTTCACTCAGTTTTTATTTAAATCAAGAGAAGCAGGAGGAAGACGTCAGCCTGCTCTTCAGCGCTCATTACTTGCATTCTTTAGAACAAACAAAGCTCAAAGTTTCTACGCTATGTGTTCCTTCGACCCTCTCTCTCTCAGCTACCTCTTCCTATACAGATTCGTTCTTATGGGCAGCGGTAAGATATAATATATATATATATATATATATATATATACATATATCTATATATATATATATATATATTATGTATATATTTTTTATATATGTACATATATATATATTGTATATATTTTCATATATGTACATATATATATATATATACACGTGAATATAAAGGATGTAATAGTTGTAATAGAATAAATGCGGCTATATTTGTTGATGGGGATTGTTTATTTATTTATTTATTTGTCTGTTTATTTATTTATTTTTTATTTATTTACACGTGTTTGATTTGTTATAATAGACTACGTATACTGCAATTATTATTAAGATTTCTCTTGTTATTGTTAATAGTATTATTATATTGCATATATAAGATATAAATAACTATTTATTATTATTATTATTATTATTATTATTATTATTATTATTATTATTATTATTATTATTATTATTGATTCCTCTGCTGCTGAAGAAGATATTATTACACCTCTCTTGTTAATAATACAATTACTATCTGTAAATAACAATTATTATTTGCATGCAGATGCTGGAAGGACACATGATAAACAACACGCTGCTATGAGTCGAACGCGACTGAGCACGAGGCTTCTGGGCTCAAAGTGGACGCCTTCAATTCTTAAAAGTGTTATGATGGGATTCAAAAGAAAATCTCTTGTTCAAACTGCTAAACAATGTACGTAGATATCACTAAACAATTAATAGAAGAATAATAAACAAATACTTTTCGCCTGGTCTCTATGTATATATATAAATACATATATATATATATATATGTATTTATATATATATATATATATATATATATAATGCCTGAAAGCAATTATTCATTCATATATGCATGCATGCGTATGCTGTGTTTGTGTGTTGATAGTTTGTATGTATGAACAGCGTATGAATTTGTATTATTTGGTGTGTGTTTAATATAAATTTATTTGTATTTGTTTGTGTATGTATGTATGTATGTATGTATGTATGTATGTATGTATGTATGTATGTATGTATGTATGTATGTGTGTGTGTGTGCTTGCATGCATGCGTTCAGTGTTGTTAGAAAGCCTCGACCCTTCGATATTATCTTCATTATTAACTTCTTTTGATTGGATTGTGCATACACAAGCGACACTGCAAGTAAACCAAAGTGCTTCGATGTATCATGACTTAGAGGCCCCTTCTCAGCAGTATAAAACAACTGGAGAGAAGAAAGAAGGGTATAGATTATCAAGCGGCGGCTTAGTAAAAACTACAGATAAACAATTAGAAGACTGGGCTGAGTACGGTATCCCTGCATCATTATCAAGAAAATTAAGAAGAGGCGAGAAGCTTCCTAAGTCTGTAGCATTTGAAAAAATTGCAACGCCGGACTTAACGAAGTGGGAGCAGCAATTAAATAATAAGTGGTTGGATGCTCTAAGTGCATATTTAGAGCATCCTTATGGTCGTGCTGCTCTTGCTGCAAGAGATCCTGTAGCTCTTTTAGTAAAAGAAAGTAAAGATAGACTTGAAGCTGAGGTTGACTCAACCATATTCTTAGGAAGAGTTGTTAAAGTGCCGAGGATGTCAAAATTCAAGAAAGCTATGAAAGCAATAAGCAATTTCTTTCGAGCAATTCTTAGAGCTCCTGAACAAAGTGAATATGCTGTTTGGATGGGTGTTAAGGTAAATGTTGATAAAGTGCTTGCTGTTATGAAAGCAGTAAATAATGCTGCTGAGGTTGCAAAGAGTTCTGGAGTCTATGAACATATAAGAGAAGCTTTCCTCGAGATTGTTAAAGACTTTGTAATGGGAAACCTTGATTCACATGTTCGTATTGTTGGATATGATACATTTGCTGCAATAGATGAACAGCTAAGAACTCAAGGGTATGCTGCTGCAAATAAAAGAAATCACGGTTTCCTTGCTATTCATCCAGATTATTCAAATATGAGTGAAGCAGAGAGAAAAAGAGAGTTTCAACTCAGCATGTGTATGGATCACTGCGAGTCTGTTTGGTCTTTAATTACCTCTTTAGTCCTGACTAATCTGCAGAACCCGAAGAAACTAAAAGATTATGAAACTGAAATGAGCAAAACAAAGGCTATTGCAGCTCTTAACGATCCTAATCGTGTGAATGCTTTCCGGTTTGGTTTGAACGTTCAGACAGATTATTTTGAGAATTTATTAGATAAAGGTTCACGAGAAAACATCAAAAGAATGAAGTTTGGAGGGGGAACATGGTTTGCTTACTCTTTACTTCTTGCTGGACGTATCAATACTGCTATGGGGATGCCTAACTTAGGAACAACTCTTGTTTATCAAGCTCCTTACTATGGAAACTTTATTCTTCGATGGATAAAAGAAAGAAGAGAAGCCCGAAAGAAAGCTCTATTTGCAATGTTAACCCTTGGTTTCTTCTTTGCATACACATTCCTCTCTGTTTCAGATATTACTCAGCATCTTAATGACTCTGGCTTAGGCCCTGCAGTTGATTGTCTAGAAAATCTTATTGTTGGGCCTATATGTCCTGCTGAAGTCATTGCTCCTGCAATAACAAGTGCAGCAACAGCAGCAGCACAAGATGTATTCAAAGTAGGTTTGCTGGGGCTTCTAACTCCTTATCTTGTCTGGCCGATGATGCTTATCAGTGTCTGGCAGATACTCAAATCTGAGTTTAAAGTGTTGCTGCAATTCGAAATGTCTGTTAAAAGCCTCTTTACTCGTTTCTCTCGATGGGCTAAGCAGCCGTTTACAACTTGGTGGCAGAAAAGACGAAGAATGAAAGAAAGCATTATGAAGAATGCTTCAGATAAATATGAACAAGAGAAGATTAAAAACAAAGGTAAAGAGCCTCAAGCTAGAGATTTCATAGGGAGATTAGATACAGGTGCTGCTGATTTAGATATCCTCGGACTTCCATCTTCTCAACAGCAAATAAGCTATGAAATTACTTGGGGAGGCCCTGTATTTCCTTACAGTCCGCCTTTGATTCAAGCTTCTTCATCAGGTCTTTAAATATATCTCAAGGCGCTGAAAGCAATAGTATTATTACTATTGGCACTCATTAACCCTATTAATCTCTTTATTATTATTGTCTTTATTCTGCTATCTTTAAAAGGAGTATACACCTTCAACTACCTACCTCTCCTTATTTTAACTTCAATTTATTTTCTGCTCAAGCAAACAAATCGCTTTACCCAACTCTGGCCGTTTTAATTTCATTTTCACAAAAAGTGCATACATTTATTTATACATATATTTCTTTATTTATTTATTTTTTATTTATATTTATTAATAACGCTACACGTATATATACGTATTGCGTTATTTATATAAGTAAAATATATATATCTGTAGGTGTCAATATAACTAGAAATATATATATATATACACCTATATATATATATA
>NW_013549836.1:25212-30594 GCF_000499425.1 Eimeria acervulina
AATATATATATATATATATATATACATAGTAGGCAAACAAGTTCGCATCTAAATGCATGCCTAGAAATGTGTATCTCAAGAAATGTATATGTAATATACATATAACAGCTAATCTATCTATATACATATATATATATATATGTATATCTATAAATAAAGATAAATAATATCTAGAAGCACACAAACATAAATGTAGACAAAACCATATTTGTCTTTTCTTTCTAGCGGAGACTAAAAAAGTTAAAATCTGCACTTAGCAACTAAATAATAGTAAAATATAAAATGCAGTTAATAACAATGAAAGAGCGGGGCCTAACAACAATAATAACTAATAATCATTAACCTAATAACTAATAATAACTAATAATAATAATAATAGTAATAAACTAAAAGAAACGAGAAAAGACAAATAGATAAGACTGAGCGAAGTTGCCTTAGAAAACAACAAACTCCCCCTGGCTAATAATAATATTAACCAGAGAGAGCACTGCAAAGAAGAAGCAGTAAATAAATATAAATATAAATATAAATATAAATATAGACGTATAGTAACGCCCTCACCACATCAAAGAAAAAGAGGAAAAGTTTTATTCTTCAAATTAAGACCAACAAACAAGAAGCAAAGAAAAACAGCCTCATATATATATATATATATTATATAATATATATATTATATATTATATAATATATATATTATATATATATGTACGTTATATATACAGCCTAACATTGTTTTTCTTGTATCACCATCTCCTCCTGAGTTGAAAGGAAGTAATAATATTTCAAGAGAATATTATTATTACATTTGCTGTTGTTAATTTATTTATTTATTTGTTGTATATTATTATATATATTTCTTGAATGAACAACGTCTTAGTCTAAAGAAATAATAAAAGCTATCATTTGCTTTTCTTCTATGCAATGACGCCTAATGAAGTTGAATAAACTCTTTAAGCATCATTACAGCATACATAACAACGCAATAAATAGCTTTTCTTCTTTCTTTTATTTATATATTTACATATATATATATATTTATATATATTTATTTATTTATTTATTTCAAAGAGCACTTTCCTCCTTCAACAGAGAATGTATTTGGATTCGCCTTCAAGAACGCCGCCATCTTAGGAAGAGATGCAGGTTTTTTAACCTTTTGTCCCAGAGAAGCTAAAGGCGTTGGTCCGTTCTTCTTTAAGAATTCAATTAAAGCATTTCTATATGTAGCTTCATCGCCTCCCCCGCTACCAGATGATGATGCAGCTGCTTGCGTCTTGGCTGCAAACACAACAGCAGCAGCAGCAGCAGCAGCAGCAAAGGCAACAGAATATATATACAGCAAAAAGAAAGGAAGCTAACAGCAAAAAGAAAAAACAATTACAACACATCGGTCTCGATAAAGGCAGCAACAGCAACAGCAGCAGTTGTAGTAACAGCAGCAGCAGCAGCAGCAGCAGCAGCAGCAAGCAAAAAGCAGCAGAGATATACTGTATAATAATGTAGAAAAATAATTCGGACGATAGAAATTACAAAAATATACATACCCTTCTTGTTGCCTTGCTGCTGTTGCTGCTGCTTCTGCTGCTGCTGCTGCCCCTTGCGTTTCTTATCTTGAGGTGTAGGTGCTGGTTCTTCTTCTTCTTCTTCTTCTTCATCATCTTCATCATCTTCTTCATCATCTTCTTCATCATCATCTTCATTATCGTCATTTTCTTCATCGTCTTCAGACTCTCCTTCATCTCCGTCTTCGTCTTCATCTTCTTCTTCGTCCTGCAGCAAACAAATACACAAAAATTTGTCTTCATATAATGCACAATATTATCTACTTAAATGCAATAACGATAGGCATATGAATATATATATATGTATATATATATTTAAGCATATATATATATATATGCTTATATATATAAACATATATATACATATATATAGTTACACTCTATAACATACTTATATTCAACTCTTACAACAACCTCGTGCACATAAATCTATATATATATACTCTTATATATGTATATATGCTTATAATATATATATATATATATATACATATATTATACGTACGTACATAAATATATACATATACACATATATAATTATGTATAATTATACATATATATATATATATATATCTGCGCTATCAATATTTATTATTTGCACTGAGTAGTTGTAAGAACCGAAGGAAGAAATTTGTGAAGACGCACATCTTCATCATCTTCATCATCATCATCGTTTGCTGCAGCAGCTTGAAGTGCTTTTAAGGCTTGAGTCTTCTTATTATTATTTGCTGTCTTCGCCTTCTCTACGAGCAGCAAGAACAAGACAGAAAAATAAACAAATGCATGCATGAGGTGTATCTATCAATCCAAATATATATAATATTCTTATATAATATTATATATATATAACATATAATGTTATAAACTTCTTCTTTTCTCGCTGTCTACACTCTGCTACACCTTCAAGAGACCTTCAATATCTCAAAAGGTATTATCGCAAAGATGCAGATATTAATTTTATGTTGGCTGGGTGAAATGACTGAAGGAAAATTAAATGAAGACCCCCAGCCTTAGAAACAGCCGTTGCAACCTTTTCAGGTGTACATACACCTCAAAACAACTCAATAAAATATTCTTCAATCAGCTTACTCTTCGAATCTTCTTCCTGGGCATCCAAATCCTCAACACGCCCGTCCTGAAACACATAAATAAATAAACAGATAAATATATATATATATATATATAGATATAAACATATATATATATATATATATATATACGTACGTATATATGCATAGGGGCAATATATCATATATACATATAAATAAAATATATAACTAAATGCATTGACGTACAGACGAGTTGTATTGTAAGCATCCGCATACGGTGTATATATACAAGAATCTATACAAAAGCATGTATATGCATATATATCCACTATATATATAGATTGTATATATATGTTTGCAAACACAAGAACGGGTATTCTCTGACTAAGATGTACGCATCGATATACAGCGAGGAGAGCGTAGTAAATGTTTGTGTGCATGCATGATATGCTCTGCTTACTCTGATGACAGGAGCCGTCATTCCGTCTGTTTCATCTTCAGAAAGATCTTCTTCTTCACTTTCTTCTTCACTTTCTCCTTCAAAGCCAGCCATATCCCCTTCATCCTCACTCTCTGACTCTGGCTCGGGTTCAAAGTACCCAATTACACTTAATTCATTCTTTCCTCCTTCTAGAGCTAGTTGAATGCCTTCACGAGCAGAAAGAAATAGATCAACGCTGCATGACTCTTGCTTATCACGTTGCAGAACGCAGGCGGCGAAACTCTGAGATCCCTGAACAATCTTCAAATATGTCCTGTTGCCATCCACAGGCTTGCTCATGCAAACCTGAGAAATGTGCAATATTTCACCCCCATCTTCGGGAGTTACCTTCACCGTCTGACCGGGCTTCAGATTCTTTGCTGAACAGACAAGGAAACAAAGAAGAATACATAAATAAAACAGAGAATCTCATGAATAAATGGACGTAAGAAAGCATAATGAACAGTTATGAACAGATTTAAGCCAAAAATAACAAACAAAGAAACAGAAAAAGATACAAAGAATAACCAGAGGCCCCACCCGCAGCTTCCCGCACATGAGGGGAAAGGAGGAAGAAAGAGGATCGCTTTCGGTGTATTGATGCGTGTAAACGTATTAAAATGCACAATACTACGGTAAAAACCGAATGAATCTCAATAAAATCACAAATATAATGAAGAAGATTGAACACAATAACTTCAGTGCTCTCAAGAACATGCACGACGGAGCTGCCTATACACTCCAGACTCACCGAACATCATCTTCGTTGGTTTTTCTTCGTTAAAAGATAAACCCCAAACAAGCCAAGAAGAAAACAGCAGAAATATTCTTGTTTTTACTTTCTAAATGACAGAATCTTCCTATCGATATGCGCCTCACTGGCCCCCACAGAGGCGAGAAATAAAAAAGCCCCAGGAGTGTGGGTGGGGCTTCTGCGGGTTTCTGAATGCGGTGTATGTACATATATCTTAGATTTCAGTGAAAATAATCAAAAAAAGAAGAAATATTCATTAAAATTCAACTTACTCAACCAAAAAAGATCCAGCTGCATGCATCACTTGTGTTTGTTTACGCTCTCCACCCCTCAACTTCTTGAGTGTATATATCTGCATGTATGGGAAACTATTGACTCTGTCCGCCTTTATGGTTCCTTCTGACTTCTATTTTTATTTTTAAAGCTTTTAATTGCTAGATTTGCATAGCAGTGTAGAGGGTATACAGTGAGATGTACTAATTAATGGGTATATCCTGTCTAAAACGAGAACACTGTCGACGTGTTATAGAGAAAGAAGTCTTTCAGCACTAGAATTTCTAGGAAGAAGCTTTAACTTTCTCTCCAATATCCATACAGACATAGAGGTATGCAGCTGCAGAGGCGAGGAGGGGCATTACCTCGCGAAGTCTCTGCTGCATCTCTTGCTGCAGTGCTGCAGGGCAAACGCAGCTACAAACACCATAAAGAGCTAATCTCTTAAGTTTTAATGCATGAAGAAACACACAGTGTCCGTCAGGAAACAGTCTCCGAGCAATTAGAAATGGTTATATATTTACATCAACAATGAAGAGAGGTAGAAACAAAATATTTAACAAATAATATACCTTCCTCTCCAGTGTATGCGCTGCCTAACTACTTGCACAGGGGTTGCGCATAGGGGCGTAGATAAGTTTTAATATTACCTCCATAGACTTTAAGAGAGAAGAATTTGTTTTGTTTGCAGCGTGGCCTATACATTCTAGTAGCTGTTCAATATATTCAAATAAACAGAGAAGCAATACTTTAAAACAAAGGCTCTTAATGCATTTTCTGTTTTAATTAAAACTAACTATAATTAGATATCTGATATCTTATGCCTAATATAACATTGTTAAGAAATACACCCCTTTGTTTCTATTAACCCTTCTTCATTAGTAAGAATTACTAATAAAATAATTAATTTATATTAATTACATCGCTCTCCCTTTCATAAACCCTTATGCTATACTGCTGTTGTTTATATCTTTATTCATTTGAATACACTTCTATGTCGTTTATTATTAATAATATTATTATTATGTTTATTATGAAAATAATATTTTATATATTAAACCGATTTAATATAAACAATGGATGACCGCAACATCAAAATAACAAACGCAGTATCTGTTGAATCTCTTCACCTCTTCTTTTCTTACGGCCTCTTGGGGGCCCTTAGAGGGCCCTCTTGAGGCCTCTTGGGGGCCCTTAGAGGGCCCTCTTGGGAGGCCCCTAGAAGGGCCTCTTGGGGCCTCTTGGGGGCCCTCTTGGGAGGCC
>NW_013549835.1:0-15000 GCF_000499425.1 Eimeria acervulina
TATACATATATATATATATATATATATATATATATATATATAAAGGGAGTAAATAAACAAATAGAATGATGAATAGAATGCTGTTTAAGCATTATTAATTTGATAATTATCTCTAGGTCGTTTATCTCGTTGAAGATATAATGAAGAGAAGAAGTGCAGCAAACGAATTCGCAATAAAGATGCATCAGCAAGAGATGAGGCGCCATGACGAGAAGAAGGAAGACAGACGAATTCAAACCCAACCTGAGTAATAAAATAAATTAATAAATTAATAAATTAATTAATTAATTAATTAATTAATTAATTTATTTATTTATTTATTTATTTACTTATTTGGTATAGGATTTGTTTAGATTACTGCTTTACTATATATTGTTAAAGCTATTCAATCAAATGCAATAATGCAATATATATATATATATATATCAATGTATATATATATATATATAAGAAATATATATATATATATATATATAAGAAATAAGATAGAAATTTATTATGTTAAAGAGAGAACCCAAACAAAATAACAAAAAAAGAATGTTAAATAAATAATGTCAAATAATTAAAATAAACAAAATACACAAAATAAATAAAAAACAACAAATAAATTCATCAATAAATTTAGTAAAGTAATACAGAGAAATGCAGTAAAACAACACAAATAAAAGAAATATATATATATATATATAGATGTATATATTCTATACGTATATATATATATATATATATTTTATATATACAACAGATAATACGAAGAGAAGCCTACACATATATATAACATATATATATTACATATATATAACACATATATATAACAGAAAAACAAATAAATAAATATATATATATATATATATAATATTTATTTATTTATTTATTTATTTATTTACCTGGTTCTTAATAAGAGCATCAACAAACACCAAAGAGTGCTGCAGCAAAACATTTTCATCTGCTGCTCCGTGCAGCAGCAGCAAACGAGCTTCTTCTTGTTTTTTCTTTGTTTTTATAAACGACAAAACTGATGATAAATTATAACCCAAGGCATTCTTCTCAGGTAAAGACAAATAACGCTCCGTGTAATGAGTAGAATAACCCTGCATGCAGCAGCAGCAGCAGCAGCAGAAACAGCAGCAGGCACAGCAGCAGAAACAGCAGCAGAAGCAGCAGCAGCAGCAGATATGTAGATGAGCAACGGTATGCAGCGTTGATAGAAAGAAGTGAAGAAAGACAAAGACAGCTCAGCAAAGAAAGAAAAGCAAAACCACAGAATAACAATAAAATAAAAGTCAAACAATAATAATAACACGAAAATAATAATAGATATAATAATAACAATAATAATAATAATAAAAATAATAAACAAAAGAGACGGAGAGAGATAAAGAGTTGAACAAATAAAAGATAAAGAAAGAAGAAGAGACAAAAAGAATAAAAAATGCAAACAGCTGCAAAAAACAAAAAAATATACAGCCGAGAGACAGAAATAAATAAAAACAAAAATATAAATAATAAACAAAATAAAACTAAAAATAAAACAGAGAGAGAAACAAGCAATAAACAACAACAAATAAAATAAACAAAACAACTAAAATAAAAATAACGAAGTGAAATAACAAACAAACAAATACAAAAAAACAGAAAAAAAAACAGAGAAAGAGGCAGCATAAAGACAAAGATACGAAAACAAAGATACAACAAGTAAACCCTAAACCCTAAACCCTAAACCCTAAACCCTAATTTACCTCCCAGAAAGTAACAGGCGCCACTGCAACAGCAGCAGAGAAGACATCGGGGTGCAGCAGCAAAGACATGCAGCTGAGATAGCCCCCATAACTAACCCCGTATATTCCTACACCTTCTTTAATCTCTTGCTCTTCCTCACAACAGCTCCCGCTGCTGCTGCTGCTGCTGTTGCTGTTGCTGCTGCTGCTGCTGCTGCTGGTTAGCTTTAATAAGCCCTTGCTGCTGAGGTAGCGGCATGCTGCTGCTTGATCTGCTGCTTCTTTATGACCCAGCAGCAAATAAATGCTTTTCTCAAACGCTGTTGTTCTCCCTGAAGACCCCCGATTGTCGGTCTTTATCACCAGCAAACCTAAACCGCAAACCCTAAACCCTAAACCCTAAACCCTAAACCCTAAACCCTAAACAATAAACAATAAACAATAAAACCTAAACCGTAAACAATAAACAATAGGCTTCAGGCCAAAGAAGGATTAGGGATGAGGGTTTGGGGCTGCACAGGATCTAGGGTTTAGGGTTTAGGGTTTATAGCTGATATAAAGCTTGATGTGTGTACGGCTGATGGCTGCACACGCTCTAGGGTTTAGGGTTTAGGGTTTAGGGTTTACCTAGTTTTGCAAGGGCCTGAGCCCTGGGGTCTATGCGGAGCTCCCAGCTGTCTGTGACAAATTGCACAGAGGGGCCTCCATAGGTAGAGACAACCCCTTTGTAAGGAGCTGAAAGAAAAAGAAGAAATAAACAAATAAATATTATTTTATTTTATTTTATTTATTTTATTTGCTTAAGTTCAGCTCCGTGAAGAAATGCACACTCCAAGAAACCCTAAACGACTCAATTACGGTTTAGGGTTTAGGGTTTAGGGTTTACACCGCACACAAAAACAACCCCTCATCCCCCTCAATCCCCTCTTAGGGCTTAGAACTTATGGTTTAGGGTTTAGGGCTTAGGGTTTAGGGTTTACGGGGCCCGTGGGCTGCAGGGTCTGGGCTATAGAGAGCGCCGATAATATTAATTTGCTCCTGCTTAAAAGAAAAGAAAGAAGGCTGCTGCAGTTGAGCGAAAGCTCGAGAGTAAAGTGTTTGCTGATGCTGACTCTCAAACACCACCTATACACACAACAAACCCTAAACCCTAAACCCTAAACCCTAAACCCTAAACCCTAAACCCTAAACCCCTAACCTTAAACCTTGAACCCTAAACCCTAAACCCTAAACTTCGCCAGAAGAGAGCGCAAAGACAACAGCTCTGGGGATTACCTAACCACCAAAATAAATTAGGGTTTATATTAAATTAGGGTTTATATTAAATTAGGGTTTACATTGAATCAGTTTATAATAAATTAGGGTTTATAATAAATTAGGGTTTATAATAAATTAGGGTTTATAAAACTTCACCTGACCGCAGCCCGCTGCATCTCCATAATAAAAAAATGCCTTACGAAGGCCCGCACGAACAGACTCTGGAATCTGCTGCTGCTGCTGCTGCTGCTGCTGCAGTTGCTGCAGCGTATAGTCTGCTGCTGCCTCTAGAGTATATCTGCTGTTTTCTGCTTCGTCGATTGAGGTGTATAAGCACTCCCCGCGAGCATCAGCAGCAAACATCTCTCTTATGTTTGGCATGTAGCGGACCCTGCTCATACAGCCCAAAACCCTAAACCCTAAACCCTTAAACCCTAAACCCTTAGCCCTAAACCCTAAACCCTTAAACCCTAAACCCTAAACCCTAAACCCTCTTTCGCCTCTGTCTGGGAGAAAAGGGGGAAAGGGTTTTTGCCTAGGGTTTGGAAATGCGCATTGGTAAGAAAGGGATTAGGGTTTAGGGTTTAGGGTTTAGGGTTTAGGGTTTAGGGTTTACCAGAGTTGTCTGGGGCTTTCAACAGAGTGATGTATATGCAGCCAAAGAGGTAAACCCTCACAAATAGCAGCAGAGTGCTGTCCAGACACCGCAGGGTTTGAGAGGAAGATGTAGGGTAAATCCAGCTTAAATATCTGCACGCATGCAAACCCTCATCTCCTCTTAGGGTTTAGGGTTTAGGGTTTAGGGTTTGCTGGAACGTCAGGGAGGGCTTACGGTTTCAATGCAGGCGGGCTTATTAGGGTTTGCTGTGTGCAGAACGTTTAAAGAGGGTTTAGGGTTTAGGGTTTAGCTAGGAGGTAGGGTTTCCTTGCCTTGTGAGGCTTATCTGCTGCTGCTGTTGCTGCTCCTGCTGCTGCTGTTGCTGCTCCTGCTGCTGCTGCTGCTTCAGCATGCAGATTTGCTTCGATGCTGCTAAGAATATCATGAGACAGACGCGCACATATGAGGTGCCCAGACACCGGAGAAAGGCTGCCAGCTAACAAGCTGCTCTTGTTGCACTTCCTGCTGCTGTTGCTGCTGCTGTTGCTGCTGCTGTTGCTGCTGCTGTTGCTGCTGCTGCACTGCACTTCTTCTGGTATTTGGGGTATTACTCGCATGTAGAAATAAAAATCTTCTTCGTCTTCTGCTGCTTTATCACCAGCTGCTGCTGCTGCTGCTGGTGCTGCAGCATCAGCAGCACCTGTTCCCTCCTCTGCTGCTGCTGGTCCATCAGCATCAGCAGCAGCATCAGCATCAGCAACAGCAGCAGCAGCTGCTGCTGCTGTTGCTTTGCGACTGGCAGCAAAGAAAGAAGAGTAGTTTTGCGGAGGGGCTAGCAACGAACAAAGACGCAAACCCTCACCCTCAGGCAGCAGCTGAAAAGAAATATCAGGCCGAGCTAAGTGCTGCAAAATGCATGCAAACAGCAGCAGCAGCAGCAGCGGCAATGCACACAGGGTAGCCGCACACCACAGCAGCAACTTCAAAGAAATTGCTGCAGCACTAGTACACGCAGAAGTAGCAGCAGCAGCAGCAGAAGCGAGGCATCAACTCTAGTGATACACAACAACCTCAGTCTCAGCAGCAGCAGCAGCAGAGGCAGCAGCAGCAAAAGCAGCAGCAACGGAAGCAGCAGGAACAAAACCCGCGCAGCAGGGACAAACACCGCTGCAGCATCAGCACTCAGCCTCCCCAGCAGCAGCAGCAACAGCAGGCTTCCCAGCAGCAGCAGCAGCAGAAGCCTCCCCAGCAGCAGAAGCAGCAGCAGGCTTCCCAGCAGCACCAGCCTCCCCAGCAGCAGCAGCAGCAGCAGCCTCCCCAGCAGCAGCAGCAGTCTTCCCAGTAGCAGCAGCCTCCCCAGCAGCAGCAGCAGCAGCAGCAGTGAGTGGTTGAGAGGGTTTACGTGTAGGAATAGCTGATTATAGCAATGCTTATCGCTGCTCCAAGTGTAGAACAGAGTTTTGCCTAACTGATGAAGATCGGAGTGTACAGACACCCAAGTGTTTCTCTTTTCGGTGTAGCAGCAGACACAGCGCAGCTCCTCTTCTTCCTGCTGCTGCTGCTGCTGCTGCTGCTCCGTCTCCTCCTCTTGCTTCTGCTGCTTGCTCCTAGAGGTGCTGCTGCTGCTGCTGCTGCTCTTGGTCCGGCTCCTGCTGCTGCTGCTGTTGCTGCTGGATTTGAGGGAAGGGACAGCAAAGGGCAGCGCAGCACAAATGCGCAGCTCCTGCTGCATTCGGTCTTGCAGCTGCAGCAGCAAAACAGGTGGTGGTGGTATTGGTTTCTGCTGCTGCTGCTGCTGCTGCTTTTGCTGCTGCTGCTGCTGGTGTTTGTGCTGCTGGTGTTTGTGCTGCTGCTGGTGTTTGTGCTGCTGCTGCTGCTGATGCTGCTGCTGCTTTTGCTGCTGCAGCAGCAGCACTTCCTCATGCGATAGAAGCCGGAGAGCCTCGAGCTGCTGCCAGCAGCTCAGCTCAATCCACTGGGCCCTCGCTAAGTAAAACTCGTCACCCCATTCAGAGACAGGAAGCTTTACAAACCTTACGCCGCTGCACACTCTCTTGCTGCTGCTGCTGCTGCTGATGCTGCTGCTGCTGGTGTTTCTGGAGGTCCGCGCAGAAGGGGACGCCATCTTCATTCCGGGAGCCCCAGGGCTGCTGCTGCTGCTGCTGCTGCAGCTGCATACGCTGCGGCAGCGGGTGCAGCAAGAGACCTCCCGCACGCCGTCTGCCCCTGTTGCTGCTGCTGCTGCTGGGCCGCTTGCTGCTGGGGAGTCCGCTGCTGCCAGCAGAGAAGCTGCGCTAGGTACCTGTTCAGCACAGCAGCAGCAGCAGCAGCAGTGCAGAAGCACACGAGAGCAGATGTAAGACCTGTGGAAATAGTGTCGCGTCGAGGGGTTTAGGGTTTAGGGTTTAGGGTTTAGGGTTTAGGGTTTAGGGTTTACCTGCGCTATGCCAATACGAAGTCTGACATTCTGCTGGCCAGCGAAGGGGAATCGGTGCTCTTCGGTAACCAAGAAGCTCTTGCTGCTGCTGCTGCTGCTGCTGCTGCTGCTGCTGCTGCTGCTGGAGGCCGCTGTGGAGTGTCTGGGGTTAACCACCTCCACGCCGTTGGCAGCAGATGTCGTGCGGCGTTTCTTTTGCTGCTGTTGCTGCTGCTGCTGCTGCTCCTTTTCTTGCTTCTCTTGCTTTCCTTCCTGCTCATGCTGCTGCTGCTGTTGCTGCTGCTGCTGCTGTAGAAACTCCGAAAGGCCTCCAGCAGCGGTGCTGTTCTCCAGGTCTTCAGCTACAGCAGCAGCAAGCTGCATGTCTTGCTGCAGCAGGCGCTGCTGCACTTGCTGCTGCTGCTGCTGCTTCTCCTGCTGCTGCGGCGGCTTGTGTGGAGGCTGCAGCACCCGCTGCAGCAGCACTGGCGGTATGTGGGCCTCAGTAAACTCAGCAAAAGCAATGAAGCGACTGTCTGGCGACCTGAACCCAAACCCTAAACCCTAAACCCTAAACCCTGAACCCTTCGCAGCAATCACATTGAGACTGCCCAATGGCGGCATAAGCAGCCCCAGAAGCAGCAGCAGTTAGCCACCAACGGCTGCAGCAACGACGAATTAGCAGCAGCAACAGAAATAGAAGCAGCAGCAGCCCAGCAGCAGCAGCAGCGAACTACCAGCAGCAGCAGCGAACTAGCAGCAGCAACATCAGTGAACTAGAAGCAGCACCAGCGAACTAGCAGCAGCACCAGCGAACTAGCAGCAGCAGCAACGAACTAGCAGCAGCAGCAACGAACTAGCAGCAGCAGTATCAGTGAACTAGAAGCAGCAGCAACAGCAGCAGCAGCAAAAGCAGCAGCAGCAGCAGCAGCAGCATACTGACCACCAGTATCCTTCCATTCTGTTCATTTCTTCCTGAGCGACATATTCAGCAACCCCACTGCGGAAGTCTGGGGGAGAAGCTGTGAGGCGGCAGCGAATGCCTCCTTGCTTCCTGCTGCTGCTGCTGCTGCTGCTGCTGCTGCTGCTGCTGCTGCTGGTCTTGGTGGTGCTGCTGCTGGCATGGTGAGGTCCGTTACTGCTGCTTACGCCTTTTTTCTGCTGCAGTTTCTTTGCTGTTTCCTTCCCCGAAGCTGCTGCTGCAGCTGGCAGTGCAGCAGCAGCAGCAGCAGCAGGTGCAGCAGCAGCAGCAGATGCTGCAGCAGCGTGGCTCAGCAGCAGCAAATGAATGTCCCGGCCTTGAAGAAAAGCTACATAGCTGCTGCATGGGCTGTATGTACAGTTAAGAATAGGGGGTTCGCTGTCTTTTCTCTCTAACAAACAAACAGCAGCAGCAACAGCCCCCAGTCTACCGCTGGGGTGTATACGCACCTCATTTGCTGCTGCTGCTGCTGCTGCTGCTGCTGCAGCAGCGGGGGAAGAGCCGCTGCTGCTGCTAATTCCACCAGCAGTATCTACACCTCCAGCAGCAGCAGCAGCAGAGGGCTTCTGCACAGCGAGATTGCGGAGGGCTAGCACCTCCGCGGAGATGCTCCAGTGTCTAGGCAGCTCTGCTGCTGCTGCTGCAGCAGCAGCAGCAGCTCCAGCTAAGTCTGTTGCTGAGTGCAGCGCAGGCCGTGGGGTTTGCTGCAGCAAGGGCCGCAGCCCCGCCAGAGCCTCACAAGCCCAAATGCCCTGCAGCAGCAGCAGCAACAGCAGCAGCATGAGAGGCAGCAACATCGGAAAATGAAACGAAAAGCAGCAGCAGGAACAGCAGCAACAGCAGCAGCAACAGCAACTGCAGCAACAACAATAGCAACAGCAACAGCAGCAACAACAGTAGCAGAAACAGCAGTAGAACCAGCAGCAGCAGCAACAGCAGTAGCACCAGCAGCAACAGCAGTAGCACCAGCAGCAGCAGCAACAGCAGCAGCAGTAGCAGCAACAGCAGCAGTAGCAGCAGCAAGAGTTAGAAGGAGCAATACTTTTGCATTAGAGAGCAGCAGGCTGTCTGCTGCTTTATCTGTCTTATACTCAGTTATTCCTGTGGTGCGTCTTCGTAGGCGTTCCCGCTGCAGCTCCTCCTCTAGCGTTAGAGCCACCTTCTTTGCTGCTGCTGCTGCTGCTGCTGCTCCTGTTGCTGCTGCTCCTGTTGCTGCTGCTCCTGCTGGGGGTGGGGGTGAGGATGGCGCAGCAGCAGCAGTTGGTGCTGCAGCAGTTTCTTTTGCTGGTGCTGCTTCTCCTGCTGCTGCCGCAGTTTCTTCTGCAGCAGGCTCTGCTGCTGATGCAGCTTCTGCTGCTGCTGCTGCTGCAGTTCTCTCTGCTGCTTCGTCGTGGCCTTCCGCTTTTGCTGCTGTTGCTGCTGCTGTTGTTCCTGCTGCTGTTGTTGCTGCTGCTGCAGCAGGCGTAGTCTTTTTCGGTTTCTTTGCGGGTCTTTCTAAAGACTCGCTGTCTAGAGAAGCGCTTTGCTGCTGCTGCTCCCCTGCTGCTGCTGCTGCTGCTGCTGTTGCTGAAGGGGTTTCAGTTAAATCATCGGGGTGTATAAGCAGCAAAGCGCCGCTGTTTAGGAGGGGAGGTGCATCTGCTGGGCTTTGGATAGGGAGGAAGGGATGAGGAGCTGTGCCTGCTGCTGCTGCTGCTGCTGCTGCATTTGCTGCTGCTGCTGCTGCTGCTGGTGCTGCAGCAGCAGGAAGAGACAGTACTCCCACTTGGTTGTGGGGGAGACGAAATAGAGGCTCCTTTGAGCTTAGAGATAAATCTAAAGATATCCTGAGTGTCTTATTCTTGCTGCTGCTGCTGCTGTTGCTGTTGCTGCTGCTGCTGCTGCTGCTGGGTGTAGCAGCAGCAGCAGCTAAGCGAACAGGGAGTCCGTACACCCGAGATGTCCCCGAATCAAAATCAGCGAGGAAGCAAATCCAAACAAATGAAGAAGAAGCGCCGCCACCTAATTCTTTTATTGCCCGCTCACCCCCTGCAGCAGCAGCAGCAGCAGCAGCAACAGCAGCAACAGCAGAATAAAAAAGAAGGAAGACGATGAAAAAATGAGGAAAAAGATCAGGCGAGAGCAGCAGCAGCAGCAGCAACAGTAGCAGCAGCAGCAACAGCAACAGTAGCAGCAGCAGCAAAACCCAAACGTAGAACCGTACACACAGCAACGAAGACAGCAGCAGCAGCAACTGCTGCTGCTGCTGATGCTGCTGTTTACCTGCAAAGGAGTAAGAACCGTGGGGGCCCCCTGAAGCGGGGGTGGCGGAGAATGCCCAGAAAGAAGCAGAAGAAGCCGCGTCCATCTCCTAAACCCTAAACCCTAAACCCTAAACCCTAAACCTTAATACCTGGACCCTAAACCCTAAACCCTAAACCTTAAAACCTGAAGCCTAAACCCTACACGCTATACCCTAAACCCTAAATCCTACTGCGTTGCGGTGTCTGCTGTGGTTGGTGTTGGGGTGTAGCCGCCGCCTCAGTTTGCTGCTGCTGCTGCTGCTGCTGCTGCTGCACCTTTTGATACTGCTGCTGCAGGGGGGTTTGTGTTGCTGCTGCTGCTACTCTGCTGCTGCTGCTGCTACTCTGCTGCTGCTGCTGCTGTTGCTGCAGCGTCGTCGCTAGGCTAATTGCATTGGGTATTGCTGCGGCGTATTTCGCTGCTGTTGCTGCAGTTGTTGTTGTTGTTGCTGCTGCTGCTGCAATTCTTTTACAAGCAGCAGCAACCAAATAAAGAAGAAATTAAAAGGAAGCAAACAAACAAAGACACCGCTGCTGCTGCAGCAACACCAACGCCGGTGGGGCCCCCAAGTAAGATGTCGTCTGCGGCCGCCAAACCCTAAACCCTAAACCCTAAACCCTAAACCCTTGAAGTAAGCAATAATACGCGCGTAAGGGGATAAATAAAACAAAAAGAAAATTACTCTTTGGGCTGCAGCCCCTCAACACAACGAGGCTCTGTTCCTTGCAAGCCCTAAACCCTAAACCCTAAACCCTACACCCTAAACCCTAAACCCTAAACCTTAATCACTTTGCATTAAACCCTAAACCCTTATTTGAGGGTTTTTAATACCCCTTTTTAGTTTTTGAGGTGTATATACATCTCTTTTTATGTGCATTTATATACCCGCTTCTTTGTTTCCTTTTGCTGCTCTTCATTCCAGTTATATATACCTACAAACTGCAGCAGCTGCAGCAGCTGCTGCTGCAGCAACAGCAGCAGCAGAAGCAGCAGCAACAGCAGCAAATGAATCGCCGTGTGCATACACCGCAACTCCCTCTCCTGTTGAAAGAAACAGCAGCAAAGATATTCACCCACGGTGCTGCTGTTGCAGCTGCATCTGCTGCTGCTGCTACTGAAACACATCGTTCTGCTGCTGCTGCTGCTGCATATCCTGCTGCCGCCGCTATTACTGCAACACCGCATTCTGCCGCTGCTGCTGCTATTACTGCAGCAGCACATCCTGCTGCTGCTGGTGCAGAAATTGCTGCAATACATCGCGTGGTGCTGCTGCTGCTGCTGCTACGGCTACTGCAACGCGTCATGCTGCTGTTGCTGCTGTTGCAACACACGTGCTGCTGCTGCTGCTATTGCTACAGGTCGTGCTGCTGCTGTTGTTATTGCCGCATTTCTTGCTGCTCCTTCTGCTGCTACTGCAACTCACCGTGCTGCTGCTGCTGCTGCAACACGTCGGGCTGCTGCTGCTGCTGTTACTTCGGCATATCATTCTGCTGCTGCTGCTGCTGCTGCGGCACCATATCGTGCTGCTGCTGCAGCACATCATGCTGCTGCTACTACTACTTAAACGCTTCAGGGTGCTGCTAGTGCATCATACCGTGCTGCTGTTACAGCTGCTGCTGCTGCAATACACTGTACTGCTGCTGCTGTTGCTGCTGCTGCAATACACTTTACTACTACTACTACTGCTGCTGCTGCTGCTGCTGCCTGCGTCGGCTGTCTATATTTGTGTACTTGTGTTTTTGCATGAAGAAAAAAAAAGTTAAGTTAAAATTAATAATTTAAACCATCATACCTCCCTTTCTGCTGCACCGCAGTTCTAGGGTTTAGGGTTTAGGGTTTAGCAGTACGTCTGGTACTGCTGCTGTTCATCTGCTGCAGCCTGTAAGAGCCGCAGCAGCAGCTGGTGCTGCAGCATCACCTGCAGCGGCAGATGATTTGCTGTTGCTGCTGCTGCTGCTTCCACTGCTGCTACTGCAGCAGATGGTTTGATGTTGTAGTAATAGGCCAGCGATAGTGTGCTGTTGCTGCTGCTGCTCCCACTGCTGCAGCAGCAGCATACGGCATGCTGCTGCAGCAGCAGGAGATGGTCTTCAGCGGCAGCAGCAAAGAGGCAACCACCACCAGCTGCTGCTGCTGCGGTTGCTGCTGCTGCTCCCACTGCTGCAGCAGCAGCATACGGCATGCTGTTGCAGCAGCAGGAGATGGCCTTCTGCAGCAGCAGCAAAGAGGCAACCACCAACTGCTGCTGCCGCTGCTGCCGCTCTCCTGCTGCTGTTGCTGCTGCTGCTCCCATTGCTGCAGCAGCAGCAGCAAAGAGACCACCATCACCACCACCATCAGCTGCTGCTGTTGCTGCTGCTGCTGCTGCTGCTGCTGCTGCTGTTGCTGCTGCTGCTGCTGCTGCTCCATTTAGATGGAGTGCTGGTGTCCTCCCCCGTTGGTGTATGCGTGTGGTGTTTGCTGCTGCATATATTGAAACTGCTGCTGCGTCGCTGTAGTAGGTGTAACACTGCTGCTTGTGGTGCTGCTGCTGCTGCTGCTTCCCCCATTACTGCTGCTGCTGCTGCTGCTGCTGCTTGTAGTATTATTATTAGCTTCTTTCTGAAGTTTATTTTTAAGTTTCTCAAGCTGCTTTCGTGCATCTCCTGGCGGGAACTCCTCAGGATCATAGAAATGCGGTGCTTGCTGCAACAACCACTCTCCTCTTACTTGTGTACAAGTCCTGATGAAGGCCTTTGAAGTTAAAACAAATTCATGATAGAGAACCCATTCAGGCTTATGAGAAAGAGTAGAAGAAGGATGTAATGCTACAAGCTGTCCGTCCTTAACAGTCATATAACTACCATTTCTTTGTAAGTATGCAACTTGAATAAAGAAACCGCTTAGAATTGCTTTTCTTATCTGAGGATAATAATTCTTTTCAGTGTATGGGGCTGAAGTAATCGGTAAAGCCAGCCGCTCCATAATCCTTTGTATCTGCATGCGAACATTCTTTGCTGCTGCTAAAGATCTAGGATTTAAGAAGTTATCATAACAAAATTGTTTCTCAGCTTCTGTATTACCGCCTCCATGTTGAATAAATGCATGAAATACATTTAAAAGAGTTAAATGATCGCCGTCTAAATGAACAAATCTTGCTTTTGTTGCATCTGCTTGCTTTGCCTTCTCTTTTGGTCTTAGAAACACCAACGGTACCGATAACATTGCTGCTATAGACAGCATTTCTTTGCTGCAATTATACTTCGATGAATCCACTAAACACTTCGCTAATTGAGGATCCAGAGGGAACTCAGCCATTGACTCTCCTTCGCTCGTCAGCTCTCCTTCGTTGTCCAACGCACCCAGATAATTCAGCTGCATGCAAATATATATTATATATATATATTTATTTACTTTGTTATACTTATGTGTATTTTGTTATGTTTAGGTAGTTCAGCTGCATGCATGCATATATTATATATATTATATATATAAACATATATAATTATATATGCATGCATATATATATATATATGGGTATAAAAACATCAAACCACATAAAGTTATATATGTATATACATATATATATAAACAAAAACTAATAACTAAACGAATAAATAAACAAAACAAACAAAAACCATCATCATCATCATCATCACCATCACCACCATCAGCAATCAGCAACAGCAGCATCAGCAGCATAATCAGCAGCAGCATAATCAGCAGCAGCATAATCAGCAGCAGCATAATCAGCAGCAGCATAATCAGCAGCAGCAGCAGCAGCAAACCTGTTCTAAAGCGCGCATAAGTGTTTCAGGTGCTGGCGGATCCATGAAGTCAAAATGCACCAAGTCGTCAATCCCCAACTTCTTCAAAGTCAACACCACACTCGCCAAATTCGAACTGCAAACCACAAACCACAAACCCTAAACCCTAAACCCTAAACCCTAAACCCTAAACCCTAAACCCTAAACCCTAAAATATAAAATATAAAATGTTGAAAAATAAAATGTTGAAATATAAAATATAAAAATATAAAGGCTTAAAAAATAAACACTTAGAACACAAGTATATAAAACATAAACCCTAAACCCTAAACCCTAAAGCTTCATATGCCTGTACATATATATATATTAAATATAATACGTATAATTGGGGTGTCTATTTACCGCAAGATTTCAGCATAAGTTTGATCAACGAGTTCAGATTGAAAGGCAGCTTCAGTGTACAGACGAAAACATTTCCCAGGTCTTGTTCGACCAGCTCTTCCTGCTCTTTGTTGTGCAGATGCTTTAGAAATAGGTGAGACAAGCAAGCTTTCTACTCTACTACGAGGGTTATATACTTTTTGTTTGCTGAATCCAGGGTCTACAACATAAACAATGCCATCAATTGTTAAAGATGTTTCTGCTATATTTGTTGATATTACACATTTACGTCCGGGGGGTCCTCCAGCATATCTCGCTGGAGGTGCAGGCTCAAATATTTTTTGTTGTTGTGCAGGAGATAAAGAAGAATATAACGGTATTACAACTAATTCTCCTGCATCTGCATGTCTTTGAGCTGCCTTCTCTAAATCTTTCTTTGCTTGTTCTATTTCCTCTTCTCCTGTTAAAAAAACTAATAAATCTCCTGGAGGCTCTCCTAAATGAATCTGTACAAACATATACACAAATATTTCAACCTATATATATATTCATCTACATAAACATATACACAAACATTTCCTTCGTCTTGCATGCAAGCTGCTTTCTTAGACATTTTCAGCTTTCTTCTACTTATACAAATATTAACTTAATATACATATATATGTTTTATATATATATATATATATAATTTATTAATAGGCAGCATATAATATATAAACAACAACAGAAAGAGAGAGCGTAAGCATACATACATTTCTATATATAATTATATTTATATTTATATTTATATATGTATTTATATGAATATTTATATTTATATTTTCGTGTTTATGAGTATATACATAATGTATATGAAGATATATAGACATAAATATATATATATACAAAGTAAAAGCATCATAACTATATATATATATATATATATATTAAATAAAAGCTTTATAAAGATATATATACACATACAGCTGAAGAGATATACAATAAAAGCTTCATAGATAAAAACATAGCTAAAGACATCCAAAATGAAAGCATAATAAACAAACATATACACATACATATATACATATATATATATATATATATAAATATAGCTAAAGAAAGAAGAAAGCAGCATTTACCTGTAGAGCAGTTCGAATAGAAGCTTCAAGATAATTTTTTTCAGGCTTCGGAGTGTAGAAGATCTCAACGGGGTGTATACGACCCGGAACATTTAAAATAGGTGCCCCATCGAAGTACTTCTGAAACTTCTCAGCATCAAGTGTAGCACTCATAACAACGACTTTAAGATCCTTCCTACTTGCAGAGACTTCTTTAAGAAGACCAAATAATAAATCAGTTGCAACAGTTCTTTCATGTGCTTCATCTAAAAGAATAGCGCTATATCTTTCTAATAAAGGATCTGTCATTGCTTCTCTTAATAGCATACCATCCGTTAAATATCTTAATATTGTGCTGCTGCAGCTTCTATCTTCAAAACGAATCGTATACCCAACCTCTTGTCCTAAATTAACATCTAACTCTTCTGATACTCTTTGAGCAACAGATATTGCTGCTACTCTTCTTGGCTGCGTGCATGCAATACATTTCCCTGCATGCATCCCTGCATGCAGCATAAATTG
>NW_013549835.1:20000-22837 GCF_000499425.1 Eimeria acervulina
CTGCTGCTGCAGAATATAAAGGAAATGAAAAGAGCGGCTTCTGTTTGTTAATTTGTTTATTTATCAGCTTTGTTTGTCTGCTGCTCTTTTACTCTGTTGTTATATATCCCTCTCTCTGTCTCTACAAACAGACAGTGAGAGGGTTTCAATATCCTCTTTCCTATAGATTGATTGGTTATATTCTTAGGGTTTAGGGTTTAGGGTTTAGGGTTTCTTTCTCTGTTTCCTCTTCTTCTGTTTATTGCAATACATATACATACATATATATATACATGTATATATATATATATATATATATTTAAATAAACATATTGAATTATTCTTCATTAACTTGCTCCGGCCCTAACCCTGCAAAAGAGCTAACAGGAACGTGCTGCACTAAAGTGTAGAATTTTTCTGTAGCCTCTTCATCTTCATTTCTTCTTCTTGATAAACGCACACGAACACGACGAGGTAAATTGCGAATACCGTTGCTCCAAATATGTTTGTTTAATTTCGTATCAATCCTCACATCCTGTGCAGAAGAAACAAACAAATACTTCTTTTTCAATTAATGCTTATATTCAATGACTGTTCAAGACGGATATATATACAAATATATGAAGAAGAATCCGAGAAAAATAGAGATACAGAATAATTTAAAGAAATAACATTTTTATTGCACTGTCTTCTATCCCTCTATTTCTTTTTCGAAATATATATACCCTCTCTACTTATGTCATTTCTATACATTGTCTATACTCGCATATATATATATAAAGGTGCATATAATATATATATATATGTATATCCATATATATATATTCTTCATGCGCTGAACGAGTAAAACCTCCTCTGGATCTTAGATAAATGCTGTCTGTCACCTTATCATCTTCTGTACATCGTCGTCTAAATATATATATATATATATACATGTATATATATATATATACATGTATATATATATATATATTTACAATTATAACGTGCAGCTACTACTTGATGCATTCTACTAGACATTTATTGAGATGTATTTACACCATACAGAGCATAGATATATATATTTACATTATTTATATTATTTATATTTATATTTTCTTACCTTTGTATGCATAACCTTCTCTGCGAATTTCTTTATTTCACGAATTGCACGCGGAGCCCTCTTTTTGAATTGAATTCCGTGTACAACTTTATGAAGATGAATAGTATAATCTCTGCAGGCTGGCTGCAGAGATTTGGTTGCTTTCTTCTTCCCTCCTGAGAAACAACAATAAAATAAAATAAAAGAGCATTAAAAACGATGAAGAAATATATATAAATGTTTATATATCTCCTTAAAACAGAAGCAGAAACGGCTTAGATAAGATTCACAGAGAGAGTTGTGTTGTCTGGGCGGGTTGGAGGTGTTGCTGCAGCTTTGAAGTAGAAAAGGGTTTATTAAATAAATTAAAATATTTAATTTAAAAAAGAAATATATTTTAAAAAGAATCAAAACAAATGCATGCAATATGCCTTCATTCAAATAACAGCGCCCTATCGCCGTCCAACAGACATATCTTCAACTCTCCCTGGTTTTCTCTGCATTTCCTTCATAATATATTTTAAATAACATAACTTAAATACTATTAAAGAGTTTAAAATAAAAATAAACCCCAAAAAAACACCCAGAAGGAGGGTCTTATAAGCCTTCTTTGCTGCTGCTGCTGCTGTTGTTGTTGCTGCTGCTGCTGCTTCCCTCACCTTTCGCAACCATCTTCGCGCGCTGCTGCAATTTATTCTAAAATACAGCAGAGAAGTGCAGCGCAGCAAAATAAATAAAATGCTGTTTAAACACTCTTTCAGGCCAGGTCTGTAGGCGGCTGCCCGCTGCTGCTGCTGCTGCGGCTGCTGCTGCTGCTGCAGCAACAGCCCCAGCAGCAGCAGCGTGTGGGGTGGCAGCAGCCTGGGGCTGCTGCTGCTGCATGCGCGTGTTTGTTGTTGAGTGTTTGTAAATATAAATAATTTTAAAAAAGATTAAATCTTTTTTCATTATTTTTATATTTTTTGTTCATCTTCTTCTATCACCTCCACCCACCCGCCCGCTAGTGCAGCCATGCATGCATGCAGCAGCAGCAGCTGCTGCTGCAGTGCATGCATGCAACAGCAGCGGCTAATGCAGTAGCAGCAACTAATGCTGCTGTTGGTGTTGCTGCATGCGCTCTTCATCTCAGCTGCAGCTCGCCTCCTTTTGCTTCAATGAAAAATATATTTTTATAGGCCATCCCCTCCTTATTATTAGTATTAACCCTTGCGTATATATATATATATATATAGACAAGAAATTATATATATATATACATATACATACATAAATATATATAATTTCTTGAGGAGGACAACGAAAATATTAATATTCTGACAATGTTGATAGTAATAATAATAATACAAATAATAATAATAACAATAACATTGCTAATATTAGTAGTAGTGGTAGTACTGAGAATAATGATAATAATAAAAATTCAATAATAATAATAACAACAACAACAACAACAATAATAATAGTAAACATTTATATTTATAAATACTAAGAAACAATAAAAGTAATACCCATAACAATAAAGAGAAACATAATACTAAATACAGGGTAACAATAAAAAAATAAAATAAAACAATAAAATAACAATTTAATAATTTAATATAGTTTAATAATTTAATAATAAGAATACTGAAAAATAATTAAACAACAATAACAATAAATAGTAACTAAAAAATAATATTAAATACTACTTGATTAAAAACTAAATACTAAGGAAATAATATAATAATAATAATAATAATAATAATAATAATAATAATAATAATAATAATAATAATAA